>NC_056733.1:1022883281-1023085781 GCF_019279795.1 Protopterus annectens
CTAATCATTGAACAAATGTACAGTGTGCACACTAAATATGCATGTAGGAGACATGAATATTCATATAACTGTACAAGTGGTGACTAACAAGTGTCAAAGGTCATGGATGGATGCAAACACATTTTGTAGAAAGAAAGCAACTGTCAAAATAGAACAACTGTCAAAATAGAATTAAATCTTCCATTTTAAAGCGCATTTAATATTAACACTTTCATTCAGACCAGGGTATGTTTCAGAATTAAGCAGTAATTGCCATTTTTGATTAGCTAACACAAGGGAGTGTTTATTTAATATTCATGCCCCTGTCATTCATATGTATGTTCATGGTTATTGTGTTTAGATGATTGGCACAGTTTAAATATTGTCTGGTTGTACTATTGGTTACTGTACTAATAAGTTATAAATAGTTTATTGTTTTTTTGTTTACATGTGACTCTAGTTGCATATAATGTAAGTATTGTTGAATATAGGTTATTCTGATGAAGCTCTTCCACCTGAATAAGAGCGAAAGCTTAATCATCTATTCAGTGTCTGAGTTTTTATTTCCTTTCTACTAGCTCAGTATTTATTACTACGCCTAAAAGAAGTCTGAATTTATATATATTCCTTATGTGCCTTACATACACATACATATACACCTACATACCTATTTGCATCTCCCATGCAGTTGAATGTCCGCCGGGCATCCCTGCTGTCTTTACCTCCCTATATCCGAAGGATATTATTCTGGCCATCACATAAAATTAGCGGCCCTTACATGGCTTGGACCCAGAAACAGACACACATTAGTCACCGGTTTGACCACTACACCATCCGTGGCACATTCTGCATGGATGGCAGTTAGGATATATGACTTCACTACAGGTATTCAATAGTACTGGCAGCAAATGTGAAAGTTGGTTGGTGTACATATGTGTACAGACCTCTCAACCACTCAGGGACTAATTTCAACAGTGACAGGGACAAGGCAAGGACAAATCAGGGACAATCAATAGATATATATCCACAAACATGCTTTTCATATGGCCAGGATGGGATATATTCCGGACAGACATCAGATTTTACAGGCCAACACATACCCATGGTCGGTACAATGGATAGTACTTTTGTTTTATGCCTAAATGTAAGCTTATTGTTGTAGCAGTTTAGATGCTTCTTCTGTTTCGTTTACTTGCTTATTCTATTTCTTGTAACATGTAGGTATGTTACATACGGAAATAACTATTGTATGTGACTATTGCATGAGATGTGGGACATAATTATGTCATACGGTCGCAGGATATTTTTACATTTATAATGGTTTTGGTATGGACACAACTGCCCAGATGGGTACTGTCCTTCACAATGTGGGACAGGTGGTAACCCTGACCATTGGGCTAGACTTAGCTATTGGTGGCATGCTAACACGATGCTTTTCACTTCCACTTGGTATAACTATCAACACTGCATTAGAATACGGGCAAGGGGTTTTAAATGTCATTTGTTCGAGGGATGGGGACTCAATATTCGGCTGCATGCATTTGTGTTTGCTTCTTATTTTTGTGTTTGAAAAAGAACTGTCTTGCATGCTTTGCATGCGCTTCGGTATCCACGGACACTGACAGGTGTGATTACTATTAGAGGCAGGCTGTAATATTCAGCATTTTAGGTTGCACGTAAACAGCTGACATGTTCACGCCTCCATGCGGTGCTTGGACACGCCCCATGCACTTGCGCACATTTCCTATGCACGTGGATGTGATGGCAGTGCACCTTCATTAATATGCATATGACACTACTGTGCCATCTGCACGCTGCACAGTTGCACAAGCCTAACGCCGGCCTTGCGCCTAGCTTCATGAATCCCGGGGATAGATTAATGAGAAGGCTCTTGGGAGAGATGGAAGTAGACATAGGGGAGGGCACTGAAGCTGTGAATGGATACAGAAGTTCTCACACACCTAACATTCCACAAGCCTTCTATCAGCATCTTCACAGGGTCTCTTGCACCAGAAATATGCAATCAAAAGGCATATTCTAGTCAGTGCAAAATGCTAAGCGTAACTTAGGTACTGCAAACAAATCTATACTGCAGCACACAGTCTTAATTCTAAATCTGTAGTTAGAATCTCAGCAAAAATATATGCATTTTTAAATATTGTAAATGTTTGGTGCTTGGAAGTACATTATCAGATTTCAAAATATCATAATTTGTTTTCTTTAATGCAAAAAAATGTTACTAGGTAAGAATACAACTCTACCACATAATATAATATGCTTAAGCTGATGGAGCTCTGTAATACCTGCTCCTTGTTGCTAAAATTTAAATGTAGACATTCATTTCAGATGCTGCCAGTACATAGATTAGTTTTCAATGAGGGCTGTACCATGTAACTAAAGCAACATAACTGATTTCTGCAAAGGTGTTAAAAATCCACTAGGTGGCAGGACTACATCAGACATGATGTGAATTCCATCACTTAAGGATAAAGATTACAACATTGTACATAGCTGAATTTATGGCAGAGTTATCTGTTCTTTCTCAAAATATGTAATTTTAAATTACTGCTAAACTTCAGCAAACTGCGGTAGAGTATACAAACACTAAGGTTTCATTAAAATCAATTTTTTTCTTAATGTGCAGAAACACAAGGTTTAATTAACAATTATACTGAACTCATTTTCTAAACATTTTGTTTCTATTGTGTGGATTATCTCAACTTTGGTCAGTGTAATATTTAATCACATACTGACTGTAGCTTGTATTACACACATTTTTATGTTATTTGTCACTTTAGGGTCCTTCTGACTCATCTGAGGCAGGACATCAGACCAGTGACAAGTGGAGGACCACAGGGTTCAGTCCTGGGTCCTCTCCTGTTTGGTATCTACTTCTCTGAAGTGCAGGCCAACACAGAAGGTCTTTGGCTAATAAAGTTTGCAGATGACTGCAAACTAGGAGCCATAATCGAAACTCCTAATGATGTGGACAAACTACAAAAGGGCCTCACTGAGACAGATGCCTGGTGTCAAAGCCATGGCCTGAAGCTCAATGCCAAAAAGTGTATTGTCATCCCCTTTGGTAAAAACTCTGTACCCATGAACTACCACATAGCTGGTAGTCTACTTAATGCCGAAAATGTGATAAGAGACCTTGAGACACAGGTGGACAGTAGTCTCTCCTTTGATAATCACATCGCCACAGTGGTCAGGAAATCCTTCTATGTGGCTCATCTCATCACAAAAGCATTCTCATCCAGAAAAAAAGAGGTCATTGTTCCCCTCTACTCATCACTCATTAGACCCATTCATTATAGAGTACAAAGCCCCTATTGGTATGTACCTCACAAGACATCTACAACAACTGGAAAGACCACAGAAATACCTCACAAAGAGGATTGCTGGCCTCAAACAGATGCCCTATGCAGACCGTCTCAAAAAACTACAGCTTTACTCCATCGCATATCGCCTACTCAGGGGCGATCTCTGCCTAACATACAAAGCTATGTCAAACCCAGAGCTGTTGGACATGCTCCACTTAAAAAAATCCCAATCCCTCTGAGCTACACGCTCTAGGGACCTTAACCTTGTCACCACAATAAACAGAACATGCTGGAGGGATAGATTCCTGTCCCAGAGACTTCCCATACTCTGGAACAGACTACCTATCTATGTCAAACAGAGCTCCTCATTAGCACTCTTCAAGAAAAATCTTGATGATTGGATGGGAAATGGGAAATTCACCCCGGGGATCACTTCTGTGGCTCTGCTCGACAGGGGCACAGGAAAATAATTTTCTTGGATGGCAAAAGCCAGGGAACATTTTTTGGCTAGGCTTGTATGGGCCCTAGGGCCGATAGCCTAGTACCTACCTATGAACCTATGATAGCAACAGACTAAGCAGGGTAGACTAAATTTACCTTTACCCAGCCACAGATTCAGGCTCGTGTTGGACCTTCCTAAGCATCAATAGGGTAGCCAAGAGACATAAACCCTCCAATGTGCCATGCGCCTACCCTGAGGTCTTCTCTGCCTGGGGCTGAGGCAGATAATCCCTCCTATGTGGACTGGTTCTACAATTCAGTACTTCCCAAACAAACAACTTTGTTTGGCATTTTAACCAACACGTTTGGTATAATCCCTCCTATGTGGACTGGTTCTACAGTTCAGCACTTCCCAAACAAACATCTTTGTTTGGCATCTTAACCAACACTTTTGGTATAATCCCTCCTATGTGGACTGGTTCTACAATTCAGCACTTCCCCAACAAACATCTTTGTTTGGCATCTTAACCAACACTTTTGGTTTAATCCCTCCTATGTGGACTGGTTCTACAATTCACCACTTCCCCAACAAACATCTTTGTTTGGCATCTTAACCAACACGTTTGGTATAATCCCTCCTATGTGGACTGGTTCTACAATTCACCACTTCCCCAACAAACATCTTTGTTTGGCATCTTAACCAACACATTTTGTATAATCCCTCCTATGTGGACTGGTTCTACAATTCAGCACTTCCCCAACAAACATCTTTGTTTGGCATCTTAACCAACACATTTGGTATAATCCCTCCTATGTGGACTGGTTCTACAATTCAGCACTTCCCAAACAAACATCTTTGTTTGGCATCTTAACCAACACGTTTGGTATAATCCCTCCAATGTGGACTGGTTCTACAATTCAGCACTTCCCAAACAAACATCTTTGTTTGGCATCTTAACCAACACGTTTGGTTCTTCTCGTTCACAAGGACTAGCAGCTCTGTCCTCCATCTCTTCTGGATCACAAAGCTCTTTATCCTCTCATGTAGAGGAAGCCCAATTATCTGTGGAATAAATCTAATTTTTGCAACTTATGTCAATGATCTCATTGTGTTCGTCAGTACCCACTGCTTAGTGTGTGTGTGTGTGTGTGTGTGTGTGTGTGTGTGTGTGTGTGTGTGTGTGTGTGTGTGTGTTGGGGGGGGGGGCTGTCATAACTCTGACTGCCATCCTTTGTATGAGATGAGAAGCGAGTAATAATGCTCAAAAGTGGGGATATTACAAAGAAAATAATGGACCACACAGAAGTATGATGCAGGACCTCCCTACCCATGGAAGGTCTAACATTGCCCTGTAATGTCCTTCCTGGAGGACATTATTGCTATTAGAAAATAGATATGGGACAGAGATACTCAGATTCATACTCGCATGCAGAAATACACATAAACATCAGCACACACACAGATTCATATACATATATATATATATATATATATATGTATACAAAACAAAACTCTCTGTGATGCACCCACACCAACACAAAGAGACACAGACACACAGACACAGACGCACACACACACACACACACACACACACACACACACACACACACACACACACACACACACACACACACACACACACACACACACACACACACACACAAATGTGCACATGTACACAGAGATGTGTCCAACACAACTACTTTATTGACTCTATACAACTCGGATGTGTGATTTTGAACAAAGGAATGCATAATTAAATAATAATTACAGTAATTTATTTTAGCTCATTGCTGTCAAACACATATACTGCAAACCATTTGGAACGCCCCCTACAGAACACACATACACACACTCATTAAATCTGAAATGTAGCCACCATTTTATTGATTAGGTATAGCTCAAGATATGTGGTTGTAGTCAAATGGATACATGAAAACTAGCAATAGTAATGTAATTCAGCTCTTTGTTGTCGGAGTGCATGGAGACCCCTGCACGCACGCACACACACACACACACACACACACACACACACACACACACACACACACACACACACACACATACACACACACACACGTATGCGCACACATACTCACACAGTTCCTTGAACTGTTACATGTGCAGTTACTTGTATTCTGTCATTTTTCACTTGCTGACTGTGGCTTAAAAAACAGAACCAGTGAAAAAGCACTGCTCCAGCTGTGTTTCTTTAAAGTTGAGACTAATGTGCAGAAAGGGAATGACAGGTAAAATAGAACGTTTTAGTCATGGCATAGAGATCTCATACCATGAAAAGGCATGCCTGCTCTTTACCCGGCTTTCCCTGCTAATTAATTCACACCTTTGCAACACTAAATATCCACTGGGTTTGATGACTGTCCAAGCCCATTTTGTAAAGATAGTAATAGCTGGGGAGGAGAATAATAATCATGTGACTTGTTTTGAAAACATTATGTTATTTTTATCAAAATAAATAAGAAACAAATCATATACAATAACAAATTTTAATCAAACATTCAACAAGCTGCAAGCATTACACAGCAACAAACTTCCAAACTGATCCACAGTGCATTCACATAACTGTTTACTAGCGTCAGAAATAAATTAGTTGTTATTCCTTATTTCACTTTTAATAAAAACCTTTTTCTAACCAGTCTATTTACTGATACTTTTATATCTTGCAAAACAAATATTTATTATTCCACAAATGCTTTTTACCAGCAGTAGTAATAACCATCCAGTTACTTTCCTTATCTCTCATTTTCTTTTCATATCCTATTTACCACTTTTTAAGAGCTGGCTCACACGCAACAACTGCTTTACATACATACAAACATACATACATACATACATACATATAAATATTTCTGTCATGGGCAATAATGTCCTTCTAGCCTGCAAATATACCAAAACAGTTATTCCCATGAAATGTGTCCTAGTTGTTCTTAAAAATTTCTAAACGTGCTTGCTTTAATCTAGTTTGGTAGATATTCCATGTATCAGCTACTCTTTAAAAGAACCAGTTAATACACCCATCATTCCTATATAATCGCTTTTTAATTTCTCCAAGTCTTTTGGGTTTCTAATACCATGATGGGAATGGATCCCATTCCTAAGTCAAAGTATGATTAAAGTGCATGAAATTAGAATTGTTTCAATCTTTATTTTTGTTTTTCAAACACCTTTATTGAGTTATCACATGTGACATAGGCACATTTATATTTATACAAAAGTAATCAAACTGTATTAAATTAACATTAACAAAAATTATACTTCACATATTTTGCTATGTATGATATAACTTAAGCAACATTACATAAATTATTCAATTCCTGCCCTTTTTTTAAACAAGAAACATCTTTATTAAATTCCTGCCCTTTTTAAACAAGAAACATCTTTATTAAACAATCACTTATGACATCAGCAATCATACATTTATATAAATGAAAACAAACCACATCGACATAATCCTAGTTGTAAGCATTTTACATCGTAAACCATACTGACACACTCCCAGTTGTAAATATTATATACCACTACCCAATCATTTTCAGTCAAACATCACATAGCTCATTTAAGTCCTGCCTACTTTTAAACTTCATTCCTCCCCTGTATGTATTGTTTCCACAATTCCTATTTTCCAATGTACTTCTCTCCTACCCTTTTCTAAAGAACTCAGTTTCAGTTTTTTTTATCTCTGTTACTATATTCACTACTTCTAATATAGTTGGTTCAGATTTTGATTTCCATTTTCTAGTAATTTCTTTTTGGCAGCCACCATAATTAGACACAACAAGACCTTACCATGCTAATTCTGATTCTGTATCATATCTCAGAAGAATCATATTCCTGATCACACCAATCTGCCCACCTAGCATCTCCAACAGTGCATCCCGCAGGGAATCCTTAAAATCCACCAACCCACCTCATTCCCAGATAATATGTTCCCAAGTACCTCTTTCTTTCCCGGCGCACCTCCATCTACTATCTACTTGAAAAATTCTCTGGAGTTGACTTGAGGTAAAAAAATATCTATGGAAGCATTTTCAAAAATCTTAAATCTTCTAGATTTTGTTGCATATTTGGGAGACATACATATGTCTTCCCATTGTTTCTTTGTGAATTGCTTATCCAGTTTATCTTCCCAATCCTTTCTAACTTTCTCTGATCGATTCTTATAGTTATCATGCAATATTTTATATGCTCTACTAATTATTCCTTTTTTAATGGCAGCTTCTGTTCTAGATTCTACTAAAAACTCTACCAGTGCTGATCTTTCCCTATTTCTTTCTCTTTGCCTATACTCTGATATCAATCTTTGATAGGGAAGGCAATCTTTAACCTGCAGTCCAAATAAGTTCTTGGCGTCTTCCCATTCTATTCATAGGTTCATACTAGGCTATCTGCCCTAGGGCATTTATAAGCCTAGCCAGAGTGTGTTTGGCTTTCACCACCCATTTTAAATTAATTTTGCTATGCCCTTTTTCGAGGTTAGTATTACCCTTCCCTCTCTAGTTATTTGCTCCCAATACTTTGGTTCCTTTGCCAGTCTTCTCCAATAAATTCCAACCCCCTCTTACCTACTGTCTGTATCCCTAACTGCAGTCATCCCTATAAGCAGAATCTCAATCTCCTTTCTCCAATCCCATGTTGGCTTAGATCTTAGAATACTTTCTGCTACTTTATGGATATAATATTCTGTATGATTATTGTTATTTTCCTTAAATGGCAGATCCAAAATCTCTGTCTGTCCTTGTTTCTTGAGTTTCCCCTCATTTCAACATCATCCCCTTTCCACTTTGAATTACAGTTTTCTGCTTGTGCTATGTATAGGAGCCTTAACTGTGTAGCTTTGAAATATCCCTTCAAATTGGGTAATCCCAATCTGCCCTGTTCTACTGGAAGAATCACTTTATCCCACTTGACTCTTGCTGTCTTCCCCTCCAAGATAAAGTCCTTCAGCTCCTTATTAATTACTATCCACAGTTTCTACTCTGGTCGATAAAAATAGGGTCTATATTATATCAGCGAACGCTTAAAAAAGTGAACGCTGATTGATCGACCTTATGTAAGCGAAAGCTTACAATCTCGAACTGTCAGATCAGTGATTTTTTTCCTAGGGAAAAAAATCGCTGATCCAAAACAAATACACACAACACAAGCACACCAAACAAACAGAAATCCATACACATACACCTAAAATCTGACACCTAACCCTACACTAAACTATGCACACACCACTAACTATCCACTTACCTTAACCCAAACCATAACCCTAAGGTCCGTCACTATCGCACACTCACCTCACCCGCTCCCTAACCCTAACTCACCTAAATCTGCCCTAACC
Source organism: Protopterus annectens (assembly GCF_019279795.1). Classification (NCBI taxonomy): domain Eukaryota; kingdom Metazoa; phylum Chordata; order Ceratodontiformes; family Protopteridae; genus Protopterus; species Protopterus annectens. The sequence continues at coordinate 1,022,892,376 of NC_056733.1, forward strand.
CTCATGTCCACACAATCGCACACATACCTAACCTGAGCCCTAACCCTAACTCACCTAAACCACCCTAACACTCACATCCACAGAATCGCACACTTACCTGAATCCGACCCGTAACTTTCCACCACAGCACTGAAAATACTGAAGCAACAGAAACGGACAACCAAATTCTTTCCCTAGGAAAAAATTCGGGTTTCTGCTGCTTCGATATTTTTCACTTTCGCTAAAATAAGGTCGATCAATCAGTGTTCGCTTGTTTAAGCATTCACTGATCTAATATAGACCCTAAAAGTATGCCTGACCTGGTTATAAAACTCAAGGGACTAAAAACATTTCCACTGCTTGTATCTTACTATCCATGTCCATATAACAAAGCTTCCTTTTTCTCAGTTTTTATATTATCTTTTGTTTAGTCTCTTCCCACATATCATTAGCTGCCACACCAGAATAATTTTTAATCCATACTCCTAAATATTTCATTTTGTCATGTCCCCATAAACACGGATATTGCTGAACCAATTCATGTGTAGGTACATAATTTACCACTATTGCCTTTGTTTTGGCTTCATTAATTTTGTATCCCAAAAAGATCTGAAACTGTTTCAAACTATTCCACAACACTGTAATGTCTTTCTTTCTAGTTTTGTCAGGTATAAAATAATATCATTTGCAAATAGAGCCAGCTTTTCTTGACTACCATACCAATTATATCCTTGAATTTCTGAGGCCCTTATTTTCTTTGTCAGTGATTCTAAATGTAATGAAAATAACAAAGGGGCCAGAGGATACCCCTGCCCAGTTCCTCTGCTCAAGCTGAAATTATCAGAGAGGAATTTCAATCTTTAATGTTAGCCAGAAGTGCTCTTCGCAGCCCCTACAATGTGCCCAGTCTTTCTGCAATTGACACAGAGTTACATGTATCAGTAAGATATTCAAGTTTGATTGTAAATTCTTAAGACCAGTTGCTACTACTACTGTTAGAACTATCTGAGTATCCTTTTTCCACATTGCCCTCATTTTCTGCCTGCAAATTCTGGTATTTTATGAATTTGTGTCTCTCTGTACGTAAGACACTGTACTCAGTGGATATAGCAATTTCAATGATTAATGCTACTTTTGTTTTCTTTTCCTGGACTACTATATCTGGTTTTCTCACTTCTATTCTCTGATCTGTTGGTAATGGGTGATCCTGTGTGATGTAGACTTCATTGTTTTCTATAATGCTTAGGGGCTCATGTTTCCAGTGTCTTTCAGATACTTCAATACCCTTTTGAATTATCTCTGGAATAGTAATTTGTCCTTTGTCATGGCTCAACTACAAAGTGGTTTGACACTTACATGGTCGCTGTAATGTATATGATCAGTGTAGGGTGTATCTTATACATTTTTAAGCACTCTTTTATCCATGAATGTGGGATACTGTCAAATGCTTTTTGTAGTCAGTCCATGCCATACTTTGATTCTTCCCCTTTTTACAGTTCTCAATTATGACTTTATTTAACAACAAATGATCCTTTGTTCCACATGGTTTTCTTTTGCTACCCTTTTGTTCTATTGCCACAATTGACTTTTCTTCTAAATGACTTTAAATTCTGTCACATCAATCCCAGTGTATAGTTTATATGTCTTTGGAAGGCAAGTTATTGGGCTATAGTTTTTAGGATAGCGTGCAGGTTCTCTCATAAGTAGGAGTATTGTTTTTCCTGTTGTTATCCAACCTTGTGTCTGTTCAGGGTGTGCATAAAAACAGTGCTTACTCATGGCTAAATCTTCATGTAAAGATGTTAATAGGTACTGCATCTGGGCCTGGGGTTTACCAATTAGGAACTTTTCTTAACTTTGTTTCAATCTATCTGGCGGTTACTTCATCCCATTTCATATCCTAGACATTTGAACATCTTATTCTTTCTATTACTTCTTCTATCCATTTAGCAGCTTTATTTTGTTTCACAGGATCTTCATAGACATTTCTCCAAAATGTATCTATTTCTTCTTTTTTGGTGGTATTTAAGTTTCTTTTACCTTGTTTCCCATCTCTCTGTAAAAGTTTTTTTAGATCATTAATAAATTGCTTGCTTTGAACTTTTCCTTTATATTTATCTGCATATATTCTAAGTTATTCTGCCTGTGGTGATATTTTTAGTTTATTATTTGCAATAGTGCATGATAGATTCTGATCTATTCTGATACTGTGCATTGCTTTTATCACTGTATTACTAATCTCCTGCATAGGTTGTCTTATGATTCTCTACTAATTTTTGACAAGACCATACCTTCCAGAGGTAGTCTTTAAATGCCCTATATACCTGAATACAATCTCATCTTAACTGTGTATGTTACACACTGTAATTGTTTAGATATTTTAGTCTTTCATAATAATTTAAATGTTCACATCCACGGATATCCTTGGTATATTTCTACTATACTTTCCAATTTACTCATGCTTATTTTCTTACAAAGTTTCCATATTATTATTACTTACTAAAGTTTGGGTCTAATGTAACAAACAAACAATGATTTCATCACTTCTGATTTCCCAGACCATATACATTTTTTATACAACCTATAGTTCTATGTGTACCATTAACCACATGGCTGATATAATTAGAAAAAAATCAAATCTGGATCTACCCATATACCCAGGTCCTTAAATGAATCTACAGTTTCAATCATTGTGTGCTATATTAAATATTCACATTTTGGTCTATGTCTCCTAAATCTGATATCCTTAATTTTTAATGTATTTATCAGCATATTATTCCTCTTTGCCTAAATGGACAATTTAGTCAAGTTCTTTTGCAGACATTCCCTATGTATAACACATGTTATACATTTACCAATTTTCATGTCATCGGCATATAGCCTGTAGAATATCTCAGATCAAAAAGATATATATGAGAGATGCAATCTAAACAAATAGGGCTAGGACAGTGCCCTGTGGAACACCCTGACTGTAACCTTGAACTTCACCTGTCCAGTTGCTGTATGATACTTGCCATGTCCTATGTGGAAGCAAAGAGCTATCCATCTTATCAAGATTATATCAATAACTAGTTGTTCTAATTTATTGATCATTGTTTTGTGTAGGATCCCATCAAATGCTGAAGTTAAGTCTATAATTTACATCACAGCACAATTTTTCATTTATAGCTGTTATTATGTTTTTATAGAACATTATGTTACATGTGGTTAGAGGTCTATTTTCAACATATGAATGCTGATATATGGTTTCAAATCCTAACCTTTATACTTCTGACAATAATTTATCCAAAATAACCTTCTCCATTATTTTTGCACGACATGAAAATATATTTATGGGTCTGTATGACTGTTGGTTTGTCCTATTTCCTTTTCCTTTAAAGATAGGATTAACAAGTGCACATCTCTAATCTTGAAGAATTTCTTCATATTTTAATGACCTAGTCAATAACAGATATAACGGTACTCTAGGTTCATGCTAAAGTGTTCTCAGGTCATTATTACTAATTCCATATTTTCCCTGTTGTTTGTTTGGGTCCAGTTTGTATAGTCCTTTTTCAATATAATCTAATTTAATTTCAGTATCTGATGTTATCTGGATGTTACTAGGATAGTGTATCACCCTCTTTGTAGACTCAAACTGCTTTGAATGACATTTTGTAGTATAAATATAATCTGTTGTGTTTGAGAATACATTTTAGAATCTACACACAGTTTATCAATTTGTATGTCTTTACTCCTGCAACACGTTATGTATCTTTAAAATGGTTTCCTATTATGCTCAATATAAGTTGTCTTAAATTTTTTCTTTCTCTTGTGTCACACTATATTTAATTTGTCTGTTATTTTTCTATAGTTTTTTTGTCTCTCAAATTAATCAAGAATTTTGTTCTTATGAAAATATGTCCTCCTGACCTTGTGTGCCTAGAGCCTCATGTTAAACATTGTTTTGGATTTTTTGCATTCAAATAATTTCTCTTTCAAAACTTGCCACATTCCTGCAATTTTTTAACTGAACACCTCACTCTAGTTAGTTTCACATAGTGACTGTTTTACTTTCATATAATCTGTTAATAGCCTTCAATGCATTGGTTTAGATTTCAGGTTGGCAGAATTATTAAACAAAAATTTAAAACCCAATGATCACTGCACATCAATGGTGGTAAAACTTGACATGAAGTAACAGTCATAATTAGGAACACAAACAATGTCTAGTATGCGTCATTCCCTAGTAGACTTTTTTGCAATCTGAAGCAATTGCTGCTCTTGAACATATGTTGCAAGTAATTTCCTTACTAATGTTATTGAGTCAGTTTTATTCCACTCTGTTTCTGCTAAATTTAAGTCCCGGGCCACTTCTATTTTCCCTCATGTAACAGGTCATCAGCACTTGACTTTGATGGTCTATACACTCCAACAATTGTTGTATGTTCCAGGGTTGTCTTTTTTGTCACAGTTACACAATATACTGTATTAGTGTTATCGCTGAATATGTAGTAAGTGCAGGTCTCATAATATTTAATCCTTACCGTAACACTGCCACCTGATTTCTGTTAAAATGTCTCTTACAGTAAAAGCATTTATAACATAACAGAATTGTTTCACAAACAATAAAATTAATCTTGTGGGAATGTAGCAAATTTTCAAAAAAAAAAAACTTTATTACTAATGCCCCTAGCATTAACAACCATCCAAGGTACAACAAATGCTACTGTCAGTGGCAGAACAGGTAGCATAATCTCCTTTGGTACAGAAGGCTATTGGTTCTATTCCCATATCAGGTAGCTTGATTACTGACTCTGAAATGCAGCATAAGGAGAATGCTGCATTTCTGATTGTGCCATCCTTTGGATGAGATGCTAAACCGAGACACCGTCTGCTAGACTTGGTGGTAGCTCAGGTGGATATAAAAGATGCCATGGCACCTATTGAAAAGAGTAGGGATCCTTTATTAAATAAATTATATATATATATATATATATATATATATATATATATATAAAGGGTCTATATTATATAATCAAAAGGTGACAATGTCAAACGCTCTAAAGAGCAAAAATGCTGGAACTCGAACTCCTTATTGTGGGGGGCTGCACCCCCAACTCTGAGATCGCACTACAGTGAGGAAAGGACAAATATTCTGGTCTTCACTGTACTGCAATCTCAATAGCAGAACTTTGAGTTCCAGCATTTTCGCTCTTTAGAGCATTCAACATTGTCAACTTTCGATTATATGATATAGACCCATATATATATATATATATATATATATATATATATATATATATATATATATATGGGGTCTATATCATATTGTCAAAATACAATTAAGCTAATGCTTCTTCGTCAAACACCTATTCAGCAAACATATTATTCATCAAACTAAGTTTTCAGTGAAAAGCTTCCTAGGGGAAACCAATAGTTGGCCATCATCTGGAATTTGCCCTTTTCCCCACTGTAGTGTGATCTCAGAGTTGATATATATAGTTAGGGTGGTGTGAGGGGGTAGCCACCCACCTGTGAGTGTCAAGCTTTATGATTTTGTTTACAATCACTAGGGTGGACTACCATTAGTTTGCCTAGGAAACTTCCTGCTGAAAAGTTATTTTGATGAATAGTATGTTCACTGAATAAGTGTTCGATGAAGAGGCATTCGCTTAATTGTGATTCGACAATGTGATATAGACCCATATATATATATATATATATATATATATATATATATATATATGTGTGTGTGTGTGTGTATATATATATATATATATATATATATATATATATATATATATATATATATATATATATATATATATATATATGGGTCTACCTTCTTTCCATGAAAACACATTTCATCAAAACCAAGTTGAGTGACTCCGCTTCTCCAAAATGCCATTCCATTGAAAGCCTGTGAAAGAAAACATTTGGCCACCATGGTGAACTTTGCCCTTTCATCTGTGTAGTGTGACCTTGGAGTTGGTATATTTAAGTAAGGAGGTGTGAGGGATGCTGGATCCAAAGCCCCCACTTGGTGGGTTTAGATTTGGTTTGTTTAGGTTTTTTCCATAATGGCCAAGTGGTTCCTTTCACAGTGAAAGGATTTTGGCAGTCTGTACTTTCGATGGAATGGTGTTACGGAGAGCTGGAGTTGCTCAACTTGGATTCGATTAAATGTGTTTTCATGGAAAGAAGGTAGACCCATATATATATATATATATATATATATATATATATATATATATATATATATATATATATATATATATATATAAATATAGATATAGATATATACACACATATATACTAAATACTATTTACAATAATTCACATTCTTTTATAATCATTTTCCATCATTCACATAATGTTATACATACATTTCTTTTCTTCATCTGCATTGATTTTATGACCCCCACAATTTTTCCCACAACCAAACTCTTATATTCTTTAATATTTCTAATAATATCCATTTCCATTAAAATTTAATTCAGTCTTTCATTCTATATCATCCACATTATATAAAACACCTTTTGTCTATTTTTGTTTCAAATGTACTTCTTTTACCTTTATGATGTCTATTTTCCAACATATCCAGAGTTATATCTTCCATTTTCTTAATTCCTACCAAATAATTGTCTTTACATAACCAAATAATTGTCTTTACATAACTTTTCCCATATTTTTTTTACCCTTATACATTTAAAAAAACATGTTATCTTGTTTTAACTTCACTACAATAATTGCATATTCTTTCTTGTACTTTTTATATGGCATGTTTGCTTTCACTGGCAATTTTTTATTGACAATCTCCATAAGAAATTTCTACATTCAATACATTTTTTGTGCACATCTATTCTCATTTTATAGCTTTTTTCTTTTCTTCCACCATCCCTTCTTATAGATAAACACAATAATACTTATTTATTATGTTCAAATATAATGTATTTCTATCATCCTCTTCAGTCCTTATTATTATTTTCCACAATATTATTTTATCATGATACTCCTTTATTTTGCCATTCCTAGTTTCTCTTTTCCTTTTAAAATTGCTCATCATACAACTTAATTTTTGTATTTTTTCATTATTATACTTACCAATGACTATTTCCCTCTTTCTTTCAGCTCAACACTTTATATAAATGTAATAATTTTATGTATACCATCAGATTTACCAAACCCAACCCTCCTTTTTCTTCCTTAATGTATAATACTTCTCTTTTTACTGGGTTTAATCTAGATCCCCATATAAATGAAAACACAGCTGGCATTAATTCTTTTCACATTTTGTAGGTATCATGAAAATGTTTGTTAGATATACAATTTTTCCCAATAATATGGAATTTATTAAATACACTTTCTTTTATATGACAACTTGTATATTCTCCAAAATAAACATATATTTCTTAATTTTTTTCTATTATTTCTTCCCATTGTTACATTTTAACTTCCTCATTTCCAAACTGTATGCACAATATTTTTTATTTCCTTCATGTTAAACTGAATATTTCCTATTTTATCTTTTGCTCCTAAACCTATATTATTATCTCTATTTATACTAATGTCTATCGCTCTCAAATGCTTATTAAAATGTTCAATAGCTACTTCCATCCATTCTTTGTTCTTAGTCATTAACACTATATCATCCACATATGAGAACAAAATTGATACTCTAATTCCCTCTAAATTTTTATATTATGCTACCTTTGATAATGCATTCCTTTTACCGACAACTGCATTCATGACTAGTGCGAATAAAATACTACTCACTGGACACCCTTGTCTTGTACCACACTTTATAGCTATTTCTTGACTTAACCATCCATTCACAGCTGCTCTTACTTTATTTTGTCATATGCTCTAACAAATATTTTTAATATCTTCTAACTTATATTATATTCTTTCAGCATACAGTAGAGAGTCAATTATCTGAACGTCAATTATCAGAAATGTCAATTGTCAGAACCAGACTTCCAAAGTTTTTGAGTAGGAAAAATCATAAAGTCTGTGTATGTAAACATTATACATATTTGTTTGAGCATGTTTTTTGAGCTTGTAGCCAGCTCATGTATGAAAAATATTCTTTACTGTCCATTGGAATTACTGGATGGTTGAAAAGTGTATTCCTGAGTGCAAAAAAAAAAAAAAAAACAAGATTTTAGATGTTTTTTATCCGCTTCAATTATATGTTTGATTATCCAAACAATTTCATTATCCAAACTACCCTACGTCCCAATTAGTTTGGATAATCGACTCTCAACTGTATCACATAGGATTTCATATTGTATCTTGTCAAATGCTTTATTCAAATCCCCTGCCATGATTTTAACTTCTGTTTACCTATCCATTATATAATCTACAATTTCTCTTATCATTAATAACTTTTGACTTCCTTTTCCCTTTTTCCCAAATATTGTTTCTTTTAATATCTTATTTCGTTTATTTTCCAATCTCTTTTCTATTATTTTTATAAAAATCTTATAGTCACCATTACTAACTATTGGTCTCCAACTTCTTAAGTTTTCTTTTCCCCCTTTTTACATACAAATTTCATAACTCCAACACATAATTCTTCTTGTCTTCTTGTCTAAAATCTTCCTATAACCATTCATTTAACATTTCTACAAAATACTTCTTCTGCCAGTCTAAGATATGCCTGTATATATGATATTCTATACCATCCATCCCTGCTGCTGATTCAACATTTACCACCTTTAATATATTATTTACTTCTTCCTTTATTTCTTTTATCCTGTTATGTTAATTGTTTAATTTTCCACTTGTATTTTCTTTTTACCACATTTTCTTTGAATTTTGTATATTCTGTTGCTACATTCACTATTCCTTGTTGACTCTGTACTTTCTCCTCTCTTATTTTTTTATTGCTCTTATTATTCTTTTATTTTCTTTTACTATACTACTCAAATATGGTGTCACCTCTTCCTTTTACTCTTGTAAAAATTATCTTTGTTTAAACAATGCTTTTCAGATCTTCTCTTGATTCATCTCATAGAATTATTTCTTTCTGTCAAAAAAATCGTTATTTCTTCACAAATTGATAAATGCATAATTACTAACTTCATTATAGTTCTTGTTCACCTCTTTTCTCATTAAACTTTGCCATTCCAAATAACATTTTTATATTTATCTTTGAAACATATCCACCATGTCTAGTTCTTGTAGAATTTTCCCAAGCCTGCATGACCTTTCCATAATTGTCTAATTACTTCTATACTTTCCTTGTGTAATTCTTTCCTGTTTAATCTTTTAATTCCAACATACATGTCTTGCCTCTCAATACTTGCAAGCATGTTCCCTGAAGACTCACATACTTTCTTAACCTCTGAGCTATTTGTAGCTATTTGCACTCTCTGCTATTCTTTCTATATTGGGATGACAACCCATAGACTAAGAGATAGAATGAGAGAGCACATTTATGATATATCGAGACAAGGTGACACCAATGCCCTAGCTAAACAAGCTAGGCCATCAACATACTTTCAGATGTATGGTTATACAAGTGGTAAAAAGGGGCAATAGAGGGGGACCCAATAAGAACAAGGTGGAAAATAAAGAACTTGAGTGGATTATCAGGATGAGAGTAAATAAAGGGAAAGTTCTGAATGACAAGATTTCCATTAAACCACTTTTGGTCAATAGACCCTTAGCCAGATAGTATGTTTATTTGTTATGCTTTTTACACATTTGCAATTTTTTATAACATTTATTGGTTTTAATGATGAATACTAGGATGCCTCATATATTAAATGAGCTGTTATTTTTACATTTTTACTCTTAACTGAGTTTGATGCATAATTGGCTGCTGCCTTTTTTAAAAGCAACACAGTTTTATATCATGTTTGTCTGATGAAGCAGCTTTGGCTGCGAAATCACTCACCTATTTGTTACTGAAAATAAAGAACTTTGGATTTTAGAAGCTGTGTTCTGTTACCTCCATTATTTGCTTTTTGTATGTTTGGTTTATTGGAGGAACAGTTTACCTACACCATTACTATTATTCTTTGCTGCTTATTAATATGTGCTGAATATTTTTACATTATTAATACATTCCCTTCTGGTGCAGTTATTCGTTGACGTTCATATATTTCAATTTTACTTTTATCACTAACTTTCAGGGCACTCGAGAGCAGCCCATAATGTGGAACAATATAATATGAGGTAACTAATTGTCTTTTTTTGAGTGTTCCAGTGATTATGTCTAATTGAAGCAAACTAATGGATAAAGTCCTATATGTAGATATGGGACTGTTCCACTTTCTGAATTATAGTGCATTCTCAAGGTTGATATGCTGTAGTATAGGTGAGTGAGGGATACCATACCCCATATACGGGGGGGGGGTGCAGGATGAATGTGCATCCTTACAAAAACACTTGTATAGTGAAAATCGTTGCATGCCCATTTGAAAGCACAGAGGTCTAGGGGTTATTCTCCAGAGAGGCTGGCCTTCAAGTAGGTTCAATTAAAATCAGCAGCTTCAACAGTTATAACTTCATGAGCTCCTGCTCAGTGAGCTGGCTTATGAACTTACAGGTGTGAGCTGGCAACGCATTCTGTTGAAATCTACATAACATTCTGAAATGATATCTTATTAATAGTCATTAATAAGCCTTTCCTAACATTTCTTCCCTTCTTTTTCCATAAATTATTCCTAATAATACCTTAGAATATTCTTTCATATAATCTTCTTCTTCTTCTTCTTCTTTGCATTCCCCCAAATTTCACCACTTACTTTCTATAGTCAATTTTTATAATTTTCAGAATTTTATTAAATTTCAGTTTTCTAGGGCCGAATGGCTTAAAACTGTTAAGCTGACCACTTTATAATAAAAGCTATCTTATTTTTGATAAAATTTGGTAGACCAGATTATTCTGATTTTGGTAGATTCAATTCTGTTTGTTGGTGCAGTGTTGGAACTGGTTTGGAATTTTTCTTCTTTATTTGAAAAGATGCTGGGTCTGACACCATTTCATGATCTGCATGTCTGATTACTTTATTACTGTCATGCTGCACCAGTATTAATGTGAAGAGAGTAACTTTTTATGTCAGTTCTGCAGAAATTATGCTAACATTTTAGTTAACATGAGCAAAATGGCACTAGCCTCAAGAGATATAGCATTATGGAATTCGTGCATTCTTAAGACAGCACTACTGTCTGGTAGTGTTAAAGTGGCAATGGCCGTATTACATATTCAATATGTATACAAACACTAGCAGCTTTTCTTTACTTATCATTGCAATACCCAAGTACTTAAAGGCAAGATATGTCACCTCATCACCCACACTCCTTTCCTTCTGCATATTCGTAACTCTCTAGCTCCCACTAGGAAGATCAGAGTTAAATCAAATCATGCTCCCTGGCTATCCAATGAAACTAAAGCATTTATGAAACAAAGGGACAGTGCTTAGAAAGCCTGGACTAAAACTAAAGAACTACCTCTTCTCCTTAAATACAGACAATTAAGGAACCTTACTAAAAAACATACTATTAATGACAAAATGCAGTACTACAACTCTGCTCTGTTCAACAACAAAAATAATCCTTGCAAATTTTGGTCTACTCTCAACATCCTCTATCCGGGTAACCCTTGTAGCCCCTCGCCCTACCCTAACTCCTCTTCTCAAGAAACAGCCACCCTTCTAAATAAACATTTTATCTCATCCGTTCAAAACCTTCTAAACACCATGCCAAACCCTACTTCTACATCCTCCTCTCCAAGTCCCTCTGATGCTACATTATTCTCCTTTCAGCCTGTACCTACTAACTACATCAAATCTCTACTTCTAAAGCTAAAAGCTTGCTCTCCCTTCACTGGCAATCTACCTCCTACATTCCTAAAACTTGCAGCTGACTCTATTGCCTATCCTATATCCACACTTATTAATAGATCTATCCTGGAGTCAACTGTCTCCACTCTTTGGAAATCCTTCTTTATTATACCTCTTCACAAAGGTGGCATCTCCACAGACCCCTCTAACTACTGACCCATTGCTATTCTGTCCCCCCTCTCCAAGATCTTAGAAAACTGTATTCATTCTCAGCTTCTCAATCACCTCCTTAAGCACCAGCTAGTTACTCCTACCCAACATGGATTTCGCCCTCACCATAGCACCACCTCAGTCCTTCTCTCCTTTACACATACCATAGCTGATGCCCTTGACAACAATAAACTAGTTTCCTGTCTCTTCCTAGACCTTTCTAAAGCTTTCCATACTGTCTCTCATCCTTTACTACTATCCAAACTCACCAAGTTACACCTATCTTCCTCTTGTCTCACTTGGTTCAGTAGCTACCTATCTGGCAGAGAACAATCAGTTAAAAGGCTCTCTTCCTTCTCTTCTTTCCTTCCCATCTCCATGGGTGTTCCACAAGGCCCCATCCTGGGACCCCTGCTATTTAATATTTTTATTAACGATCTTTATACCTCTTGCAAAGAATCCTCACTCACTCAGTATGCAGACGACTCCATACTTATATCCATCTCTAACAATATCACTGAACTTCACTCCCTATCCCAGCAATCCCTACTATCACCGGACTTCATTCCCTATCCCAGCAATCCCTACTATCACTGGACTTCACTCCCTATCCCAGCAATCCCTACTATAACCGGACTTCATACCCTATCCCAGAAATCCCTACTATCCCTGAACTTCAATCCCTATCCCAGCAATTCCTACTATCACTGAACTTCACTCCCTATCCCAGCAATCCCTACTATCACTAAACTTCAGTCCCTATTCCAGCAATCCCTACTATCACCAGACTTCACTCCCTATCCCAGCAATCCCTACTATCACCGGACTTCACTCCCTATTCCAGCAATCCCTACTATCACCGGACTTCACTCCCTATCCCAGCAATCCCTACTATCACCGGACTTCACTCCCTATCCCAGCAATTCCTAATATCACTGAACTTCAATCCCTATACCAGCAATCCCAACTATCACCGGACTTCACTCCCTATCCCAGCAATCCCTACCATCCCTGAACTTCACTCCCTATCCCAGCAATCCCTACTATCACTGAACTTTACTCCCTATCCCAGCAATCCCTACTACCACTGAACTTCACTCCCTATCCCAGCAATCCCTACCATCCCTGAACTTCATTCCCTATCCCAGCAATCCCTACTATCACCGGACTTCACTACCTATCCCAGCAATCCCTACTATCACCGGATGTCACCCCCTATCCCAGCAATCCCTACTATCACCGGACTTCACTAACTATCCCAGCAATCCCTACTATCACCGGACTTCACTCCCTATCCCAGCAATCCCTACTTTCCACTGAACTTCATTCCCTATCCCAGCAATCCCTACTATCACTGAACTTCACTCCCTATCCCAGCAATCCCTACTATCCCTGAACTTCACTCCATATCCCAGCAATCCCTACTATCACCGGACTTCACTCCCTATCCCAGAAATCCCTACTATCACCAGACTTCACTCCCTATTCCAGCAATCCCTACTATCACCGGACTTCACTCCCTATCCCAGCAATCTCTACTATCACTGAACTTCATTCTCTATCCCAGCAATCCCTATTATCCCTGAACTTCACTCCCTATCGCAGCAATCCCTACTATCACCGGACTTCACTCCCTATCCCAGCAATCCCTACTATCACCGGACTTCATTCCCTATCCCAGCAATCCCTACTATCACTGAACTTCATTCCCTATCCCAGCAATCCCTACTATCACCGGACATCACTCCCTATCCCAGCAATCCCTACCATCACCGTACTTCACTCCCTATCCCAGCAATCCCTACTATCACTGGACTTCACTCCCTATCCCAGCAATCCCTACTATCACCGGACTTCACTCCCTATCCCAGCAATCCCTACTATCACCGGACTTCACTCCTTATCCCAGCAATCCCTACTATCACAGAACTTCATTCCCTATCCCAGCAATCCCTACTATCACCGGACTTCACTCCCTATCCCAGCAATCCCTACTATCACCAGACTTCATTCCCTATCCCAGCAATCCCTACTATCACCGGACTTCACTCCCTATCCCAGCAATCCCTACTATCACCAGACTTCACTCCCTATCCCAGCAATCCCTACTATCACCGGACTTCACTCCTTATCCCAGCAATCCCTACTATCACTGGACTTCACTAACTATCCCAGCAATCCCTACTATCACCGGACTTCACTCCCTATCCCAGCAATCCCTACTATCACCGGACTTCACTCCTTATCCCAGCAATCCCTACTATCACAGAACTTCATTCCCTATCCCAGCAATCCCTACTATCAGTGGACTTCACTCCCTATCCCAGAAATCCCTACTATCACCGGACTTCACTCCCTATCCCAGCAATCCCTACTATCACTGGACTTCACTCCCTATCCCAGCAATCCCTACTATCACCGGACTTCACTCCCTATCCCAGCAATCCCTACTATCACCAGACTTCACTCCTTATCCCAGCAATCCCAACTATGACCGGACTTCACTCCCTATCCCAGCAATCCCTACTATCACCAGACTTAACTCCGTATCCCAGCAATCCATATTATCACCGGACTTCACTCCCTATCCCAGTAATCCCTACTATCACCGGACTTCACTCCCTATCCCAGCAATCCCTACTATCACCGGACTTCACTCCCTATCCCAGCAATCCCTACTATCACCGGACTTCACTCCCTATCCCAGAAATCCCTACTATCACCAGACTTCACTCCCTATCTCAGCAATCCCTACTATCCCTTTATCCCTGAACTTCACTCCCTATCCCAGCCTTCCCTACTATCACCAGACTTCACTCCCTATCCCAGCAATCCCTACTATCACCGGACTTCACTCCCTATCCCAACAATCCCTACTATGACCGGACTTCACTCCCTATCCCAGCAATCCCTACTATCACCGGACTTCACTCCGTATCCCAGCAATCCATACTATCACCAGACTTCACTCCCTATCCCAGCAATCCCTACTATCACCGGACTTCACTCCCTATCACAGAAATCCCTACTATCACCAGACTTCACTCCCTATCTCAGCAATCCCTACTATCCCTCTATCCCTGAACTTCACTCCCTATCCCAGCAATCCCTACTATCACTGGACTTCACTCCCTATCCCAGCAATCCCTACTATCACTGAATGTCATTCCCTATCCCAGCAATCCCTACTATCCCTGAACTTCACTCCCTATCCCAGCAATTCCTACTATCACCGGACTTCACCCCCTATCCCAGCAATCCCTACTATCACCGGACTTCACTCCCTATCCCAGCAATCCCTACTATCATCGGACTTCACTCCCTATCCCAGCAATCCCTACTATCACCGGACTTCACTCCCTATCCCAGCAATCCCTACTATCACTGATCTTCATTCCCTATCCCAGCAATCCCTACTATCCCTGAACTTCACTCCCTATCCCAGCAATCCCTGCTATCACCAGACTTCACTCCTTATCCCAGCAATCCTTACTATCACTGGACTTCACTCCCTATCCCAGCAATCCCTACTATCACTGATCTTCATTCCCTATCCCAGCAATCCCTACTATCCCTGAACTTCACTCCCTATCCCAGCAATCCCTGCTATCACCAGACTTCACTCCTTATCCCAGCAATCCTTACTATCACTGGACTTCACTCCCTATCCCAGCAATCCCTACTATCACCGGACTTCACTCCCTATCCCAGCAATCCCTACTTTCCACTGAACAATGTCTCTCCAGCAATTTACTAATCCTTAATCCCAAAAAGACCAAACTCCTACTTTTTCTCCCCCGCTCTCTGTCTCTCTTATCACAAAACTTATTTTGTCATCACATCCTCAGACAATACAAGTATCCCTCCTGCTCCCCACACAAAACTCCTAGGGGTCATTATTGATGATGAACTAAAATGTAACCTACATATCCTACACTGTATAAAAAAAAACACCAGATATTAGGCATGTTATATCGGAATAGAACATTTCTAACACCTGAATCTAGACTTACCCTAGGTCAAGCACTCCTCCTCCCCTCCCTCTTATATGCTGCCCCAGTCCTTACCAATATACAGTCCACCACTCTAAACAAACTCAAACAAACCTACCACAAAATAGCCAGAATCATTACTAACTCCCCTTACAATACTCATCACTGCATTGCACTAAACTCTCTTCAATGGCTTGAGCAGCCTCACCTTCTACAACTTTATCAATTTCACATGCTACACTCTATACTCTTTAAACAACTGTCCATCTCTCTCTTCCCTTGGCTGTATCTACACCCCTTCTAGGTCCCTCTGAACTTCTAACCAACATTTACTGGAAATCTGCCAACCTAAAAAGTCCATAGGCAAACTACTTTATAAGCACTCTGTTGCCCTTGCCTGGAACAAACTTCCTCTCAATCTACGGTCCATTTCCAACACTTCTCACTTTAAAAATTAACTAAGGCATCACCTTCTCAAGTCTAGAACCTGACATTGTCATGACTCCACCTAGTCTTCTCCCTTTATAATTAGTACACTGTCTTACTGTGCTCACAAAATGACCTATAATGCATGTATATAACTTCATATACCTACCAGATGATTATTGAACCATTTAATGGAAAACGATACTACTCAACTTTTGTTTTACAATTAACTCTATGCATGCTATACCAATATGTGTATACAATGTCTCTATATCTAATTGCTGTTCTGTACTTTCTGTGTATAATTGTACTATGCTTTACAAATGTACCATTGGAGCTTTTCTCCTCGGGTCTCCACTGAAAATGGGCCACAAGCTCAGCTGGACAAACCCGGTCAACAAATGTCAATAAATAAATAAATAAATAAATAAATAAATATCTGAAAATCTGCACATTTTAAGTAATTTTTCCCCAGCATCTAATATGGCCTCCTAATCAAATGCAGCTATATCCATATTCTCTAAATGTAACCCGAACATTTTTTACCATCTTACTTAAAATTTGATGGCTTCATTAATTCTCTTTTCCATTAATACCAGTCCACGTATCTTCTATTTTTATTCTTCAGACTTATAACCTTGTTAATTCCTACTGATATGTAACAACTTCTTCATGGATACACTACTCCTAATTTTAAAATTCATATCAGCTGCATAAACTAATGCACTAAGGAAAAGACAATACCTTACCTTCACTATTACTATCTCCCTTTAACCCAACTACGAAAATGATATATATGATCAGCAGTTCCCTTAGTACGTTGCTCTAAGTACACTCCTTTCCACATTAAAGCATGGACTTAAGAAACCTCCTTCTATACTATCCCATCTTAGGTCCATAGGTAAACACTAGGTCAGCTGCCCTTGCAGGCCATCTTAAGCCTAGCCAATTTTCATTTTACAACTTGGAGTGGCCTCCAACAATTATCCGATTAACACTAGATGAGGAATACCTCCCCTCCATCCATGAGGATGACTATGACACAGAAGATGATGGTAATGGAGTAATCAGAGGTAGTGTGGACACTGGTTGTTACCAAAATCTGTAGCAGCAACACGTCTGCTCAGGAATTTTGGTTTAAAAACAGTAACATATATTTATACAGAGAAATGAATGCTGACATGGAATGATTACATATGTGACATGTGACAATTACTATTAATTGGTGAACCTTTAACATTTGCAGAAAATGACAATGAAGGCAGTGTGCACAGTAAGTGTCCCCCATATGAAGGCAGTGTGCACGGTAAGTGTCCCCATATGAAGGCAGTGTGCACGGTAAGTGTCCCCCATATGAAGGCAGTGTGCACGGTAAGTGTCCCCCATATGAAGGCAGTGTGCATGGTAAGTGTCCCCACGCTACCTTAATAAGCATACAGTATTGTATGCTACTTCTTTATTACTAATGATTTCAAATAATTAATTTAGGGTCAGCAACAGAAACAAATAGTTCCACAGTACAAATAAATTTGGAGGATATTAGCAGCAGAATAGCTGTTGAAGATTATGATGATAACATAGTTATATTTGAGATGCCTAAGGAAAGTGCCACTCAGTCTCCAAGCTAAATGGTAGGATTTCATACCCAACATGTTAAAAACTCTGTAGGAAATGACAGTGTATCACAAAGTCAACCATACTGTGATATTACACTCACACTTATACAGGAGGAGAACACATATACCGCTACACTAGTATCTCCAAACCCAGGCAAACACATTCTTCATAATGGCAGACATTCAGAGGTAACAATATCCACAGTGTCACCTTTACAAAGGGGAGTCAGGTACAGAATTTATTACAGCTAGCACAGGAAACCCATAACGCATTGGCTGCCCAGCAACAAATGTGCTGTGTCTTTGTTAGGGCACAGAGCACTGCCAGAGAGAATCAGCAGGAAATGGTCAGAGTACTCCAGGGTATGCATATGGTTTTCCATCACTACATGGAAATGGCAGAGAGTAGGGTTAATGGTATGATCACACTGATACATAGTATGGTGGCACACTGAGCATCCATTGCCACCTCCATTCGTAAACTAGTTAGGACTTACCAGACTCAAAAAGGAGTCAGTCTTGAAAAGGGAAGAGGACAGGGTACTGTCCAGACACATGTGGGCAGATCACATAACACTACAAGTGCTTCTTAAAGTATTGTAATTAGTTGGGGGAACAACCACAACAGATTTCACATAGGCCATGTTTCATCTATACCTAGCAAAACCTCTCATTTGAGATCCCAATCATATTCCCACAGTAATGTCAGACTGGTATCTGTAGGATCACCTGCATCAAGTATGTCATGACATCAGACCAACTCACCATCCAGGTCTCATGACAGCCCCTCTTCAAAATCACTTCTACTATCTCCTAGCCTATCTTTAGGAGATGTATGTGACACATTTGACCCTAACCTAGTGTGATTCAAGTGAGGCATTTCTGTTACCTATAATTTGACCCTCACAAACATCGGCCAATATTTAACCCAGGACAGAATAAGTTATTTAAAAAAGGGGGTTTGGGTGCTTAAGACTCTTTTCAACTTTATGCATTTCACTGAAGTAATGGTACTGCTTAAAACTTTAGGGAACTATGGAAAGAAATCTGTAAGCCATAACATAAGATTGCAGTCATTAACACCGATGCTCTGTGCATTACCATTCTTACAGCTGGCAGTTACCTACAATTGAAAAGTAGTAATACACAAGTTTTCATCCAAAGAAAATTGCACTAGGTCCAGAAAGATTACTTGTAAAACAAACAAGAGACCTGGGAAGGCATAAAATAAAGCTCGCAGACAGTCAAATTCTCCCAAAGCACAAAAACAAAGCTCTGCATTAACATCCTGAATTATGTTTTTGTTTGTAAAATTTCATCAGATATGGGCTGGACTTTGTAAACGAACCAAAAAGTGCGCAAACTATATAACTAAAACCAAATAAACAACGGTGATGGATATAAAACGGCTTCTTTATTTACTGTTAAACACTTTTCGTTTGTCTCAAATAGCAAACTTCATCAGACAACCCACAACACAACACAAGTTTTCATGCAAACACATCAGTGAGTAAATTACAGATTAAATGAGTATCCCTCCATGTGAGCAAACACTGCTGCCACTTCACCCTCATCATTGCAAAAGTGATAATATTTTTTTACCTTTGACATCACAAATGATTGCGTATGGCAAAATAAAATAATCTGAGGTGCAGTACCTCAACAGACAACATATCTTAAACTCAGAAAACAGCGCATAATATAAAAATATATGATATGTTTTTATTCAAATACAAAGTATGAACTCTAATTGTACCACGTGAGGACAATCAATATGTGCATTCTTAGGTAAACCATCTCACTAGAATTTATTGTACAAAACAGTTAAAATGTGATTATTACTAATATGATGCTTTACATCACTGAACTGGAGTCAGTGAGCACTCAGGCATGACATTTACAAACAATATGAGTACCTATTCTGAAATGAAAAGGTAATTATTTAAAGATGAGAATGAATGTCAGATGAACAGTAACAACAGGCCATGCACCACACAGCATAGCCCACAGATATCATGGCATGCATGCTCATGGTTCATAGTTCTGAGTTAGACAATGCTTCTTACCTGTGCATATGAGCTAGACAACACTTCTTTACTTGTGCATCCATATGCTGTGCACAAGCCTGCTGCATGGGGTCCCTTGCTACTGCTGCTGGCTGATCACCATTAGTCACTGTGGGACTGGAGCTGGGAGCTGCAGTGACAGTGTGGGTCACGTCAACATCACACTGGTGCATGATCATGTTGGGCAGAATGCAACAAGCAGTAAATATCCTGCATGCAGTAGCTTGGTCATACTGAAGGGAACCTCAGAATCATCCAGGCACCTAAACCAACTCTTCAAGAGGCTGAAGACACACTTAATGACAATACAGAACAGGGACAGGGATGTGTTGTTGGTGTCTTCTGCAGCTTCACTTGGATTTTTCACTGGTGTCATGCGACATGGCTCCAGTGCATATCCAGCATCAACTGGCAGACAAAAAAAGAAGTAAAAAGAGAGAGAGAGAGAGAGAAACAGAGAAAGAAATTGAGACAAAACAAAGGATTGGTGGTTTAGTATTCAGGAATATATTTTACCATGAATAACTACCTAAATAAAATAGGAAAAAAAGAAAATATTTTCCACTTACCAACAAGATGACCACTGGGCATCCTACCATACCGGAAGAGGTAGAGTGAGATAGTTTGCCAGATATGAGAATCATGTGCAATGCCAGGATGCTGGGCAGGGATGCTGATGATGCACCTCCATGTATCACACACTACTTGGCAATTCATGGAGTGGTAGCCCTTCCTATTGTGGTACTGTACCCCCCATGGACCACAAGGGCCCCTAATTCCAACATGGGTGTAATATATCTCACTGAATACCTCAGGGAAACATTCCACCCCATAAGAGGCACACATAGTCCTGGTTCAGTCTTGAGGTGACATCAGGAGTCAGATGTATTGATCCACCTGTACCAAGAGTACATCCTTGAACTGCTGCAGTATCCCCGAGCCTGTGAGATACCCATGCCCCTAGTCTGTTTTCTGAAAGGTCCTTGTGATAAGTATAGTGACAGCTATACATACCTTAGTATCCACAGGGATAGGAGGTCCACGCATTCCTCCCAGTACATCTACTGGAGTCATACATACTCACTAGGACCCTTATAATGTCCCTGTAATCTGCCAATCAAGAATCTCCCAATAATCAATGTTATAATGAGTTATTTTCTACCTTCTTGGCTGGCAAGTGCGCTAGGCGCAAGTGGTTTTGGCCCAGCCAAGACAAGCAACTCAAACCTGGAAATAGCAAAGCTAATGGCAAGTATCAGCATTTTTGCAAAGTAGATTGGATTGGTGAGCCTACTCTTTATATAACGTATTTGCAGATGGAGCAGAAGAGTGTGAAAATTCCACTATGAATCTCAAATAGGAGGGAGACCACTTCATTAGCATACACTATTTTACATCATTCCTCATTTACATCTCATTATCACTTCACTTGTTTAGGCTCATTTGTGGCTATCAGGCCTTATTGTAAGTGGCCCCTGTGAATTGCAGTTTAGCTGAGCTCATTCGTGAACAAAGTGGGTAGCCTGAATGCATCCACATAATGACTATGAACACCTCCCCGAGTCTTGCACTGGGTTCGACAAAGGACAGTACCAGCCATGGGTAGCCTGAATGCATCCACATAATGACTATGAACACCTCCCCGGGTCTTGCACTGGGTTCGACAAAGGACAGTACCAGCCAGCAAAGAACAATGGCAGAAGGTGCAACAGCTTCAAAAGCTGGTAGATACTTTGCTCTGCCACACTTATAACTAGACAATGTGGCAGAACAATGTGTCTAATGCTTTTATAGGTTCATAGGTTGGTACTATGCTATCGGCCCTAGGGCCAATCAAGCCTAGCCATAACAATTCCCTGGCTATTTCTTCCCACAATATTTATTTCCTTGGACCCCTGTCTAGCAGGGCAACTGATGTGATCCCTGGGGTGAATTTCCTATCTCCCATCCAATAGTCAAGGTACCTTTTGAAGAGGGCCAAAGAGGTGTTCTGCTGGATGTGTATGGGCAGTCCATTGCAGAGTCTGGTGAGTTTCTGGGTCAGGAACCTACCCTCCAGCATGTTTTGTTCATTAAAATAACAAGATTTAGATCCCTGGAGTGTGTGGCTCTGAGGGATTGGGATTTCTTTAAGCGTAGCATGTCCATCAGCTCTGGGTTTGACATAGCCTTGCATGTTAAGCAGAGATCACCTCTGAGTAGATGTTATGCGACAGAGTATAGCTGAAGTTTTTTTAGATGATCAACATAGGGCATCTACTTTAGGCCTGTGATTCTTTTACTGAAGTATTTCTGAGGCCTTTCCAGTTGTTGCAGATGTCTTGAGAGGTTCATACCAAACAGGGAGTTGTATTCTATAATGGGTCTAATGAGGGATGAGTACAGTGGGACGATGATCTCCTTTTTTTCCGGATGAAAAGCCTTAGTGATGAGGTGTGCCACATAGAAGGATTTCCTGACTGTTGTGGCAATGTGGTTATCGAAGGTGAGTCCACTGTCCACCTGTGTCCCTAAGTCTCTTATCACACTTTCGGTGTTTAGTGTACTGCCACCTATGTGGTAATTCACTGGTACATGTTTTTTTCCCAAACGGGATAACTATACATTTCTTAGCATTGAGCTTGAGCCCATGGCTCTGGCACCAAGCATTTGTTTCTGTAAGGCCCTTTTGTAGAATATCCACATCATTTGGGGATTCAATAATGGCTCCCAGTTTGCAGTCATCTGCGAACTTTGTTAGCCAGAGTCCCTTAGTGTTGGCCTGTACTTCAGAGAAGTAGATGCCAAACAAGAGTGGTCCCAGGACTGAACCCTGAGGTACTCCACTTGTCACTTGTCTGGAGCTGGATTTGGAGTTGGCTGCTTTTACAGTGTGGGTTCTGTGAGTAAGCCAGTTAGCAACCCATCGAGTGACATAGGGATTAATGCCCAGCTTAGTAAGTTTATCTATGATTCCAGAGTGGGAGATGGTGTTGAAGGCCTTGGCGAGGTCCAGATAGGCTGTGTGGACCACCTTACCCTCGTCCACAGCTCTGGAGACTGATTCAAAGAAGTCAATCAGGTTCAGGAGACAAGATCGGCCCTTTACGAAACCAAACTGGGTGGGGTCCAGTGTTTGAAGGTTGCCAATGTCTTTGTTTATAAGTTGCATGATAATACGTTCCATGGCCTTGCAGATCAGGCTCATCAGACTAATGGGACAGTAGTTCCCAGGATCCAAGGTGGATCCCCCCTTGTGGAATGGGATAACTGTAGCTGTGCACCACTCACTCAGTGGGCACGAAGCCTAAGGTGAGGCTTTGATTAAACATGACACTTAGACGTGGGGCCAGTTCATTTTGTAGTTCATGTAGTACACAGCCCGAGATGTCGTCTGGTCCCATGGATGCTGTATTCTTAGCTTTGGAGAATGTGTTTTTTACCTGTGTGGCCATTATTACCGGAATTTGGCAATCTTTCAGTATTGAGATGGGCCCTTTAAGGGGTAAGAGGGGGTGAAATTGGCACTGAATCGATCTGCCAGGATACTGGCAATATCCTTGGGATCAGTATATTTAATGCAATTCTGTTGTAGCTCAGAGCAGATCTGAGCATTGCCATTTAGATTCTTGACATAGCTATAGAATACCTTGTGGTTGTCTTTGGACTCTTTGGCAATTTTATTTTCATAACTAGCTTTGGAGGATTTTATGAGGGATCTCAGCTTCTTACTTAGGCTGGTAAGGGAGTTTTTTTGCATTCTGGGATTTTCTTCTTTTCTGCAACAGTTTCTTCCTTTTGTTGTAAGGTTTGTTTATGGCAAGGGACCACCAGATTGGCTTCCTTTTTTTGGAGGAGAGTGTCGTAGTTCTATTGGGGATGGTACGATTCATGCACAAGTGGATGTGCTCGTACAGTGCCTTACTGTAGGATTCAGCAGTCGATCTTTCAGTTCCTGTCTGCACAGGTGCCATGAGGTTTGTCACTTCTGACTTGAGTAGCATGAAGTTGGCTTTGGGGAAGTTTTTTATGGAGGTTTCCTTACTGTGGGGTGGGGGAGGGATGTGGAAGTCAAGGGTGATTAGCTTATGGTCAGACCTGACCAACGAGGGGGTGACCATAGGTGTGAAGCATTGATTTCCCATGTTGGTAATGACCAGGTCTAGGATATTGGAGCTCCTGGTGGAACTATGGATTAGTTGATCCAATGCATTAGAATTTATGAATTCCAAGAACTGTTGGGCAAAGGTGTTGGTACATGAGTAGTTTTTCCAGTTAATGGCAGGGAAGTTGAAATCACCCAGTATTAGGGTATTTGGTTGTATCTTAATATTTTCCAGTATGTTTAGAAAGCTGTTGTGAGAATCTTGGGGCATGGTGGGGGATCTGTAGCAAGCTACAATTTGGATTGCAGTCTTACCTAGTGTTAGTTGCACCTGGAGAATTTCAGATGCATTGTGTTGGGCAAATAGCCTGGTGATGTGAATATCCTTGGTGAATATAGACACTCCTCCACCCTTAGTGTTTTGGTCCTGGTTTGGTGGCTGACAAGTGTGGTAAAAGTTGTAGCCTGGTATTACAAGGGTGCTCTCTGGATCCTTGAACCAGGTCTCAGTTACTGCACAGGTATCGATGTTCTCCATTTTTAGGAGTGCCTCAAGAGAGTGCATTTTAATATTTAGACTTCTAGCATTGAGTAGCATTACCTTCAGATTTTGCATGCTTGTACCTGTTACGGTGGTGGTTTTGTCATTTGAACTTTGCCTAAAAAAGGCACTATAGGGGTAGCAAGAGCCTTAGCCAGTAACTTGAATCCCATGGGTGACAGGTGCTAACAATCTCTGGCAAAGCACCGTGGTCGGTCGATCGTGTCATCCCAGGCAGACAGATATTGGATCCCCTTTGAATGACACCAGAAGCTTAGCCAATTGTTGAAGTCATCATTTTGTCCTTATACTGTGGTATCATTCTGGGCGAAGGCAGGATGCTACTTAGGGCTAGGGTCATACCTGCCTAGGCCACATGATCCAAGAGCTCTTCCGTGTCTCTTTCCATGTAGTCCAGGGAGCTATGTCTCAAGTCATTCACTCCAACATGAACAATGACAGTATCATATTTGTGCATGTTGTGGAGTGACGAGTGCATGCGTTATGTAGTGGATCCTTGCACCCGACAGGCAGCTGACTGTAATTTTCTCCTTGTTCAGCCTGGTGAGTGGGACATCAGTGTGCCTGACTATAGAGTCACCTATGACTAAAGTGTTGGGTACGTTGTCTTGCCTTAGGGGCTGTTGTTGGGTGGCACACTGGTGTTGCGAGCTATGTGACACTTTGGTTGTGATTGGTGTTTGTTTGCGTTTCAGCTTCAGAGGCCCTTGTTGCTTGGGCAGGTTACTGCTAAGGGCCTCCACATATGAGGGTTTAGTGTTGCTATGTGAGGGTGTTGGTGGTGTGAGTTTAGAAGGGGTATGTGCTGCTTGAGATGTATTGTGGGTGTTAACCTTCTCCTATTGACTGTTTAGTACAATCTTGGGTGGAGAGAACTTTGCTTCCAGTTTGGCTATGTAAGTGCATCTCTCGCAGGTTGGAGTGTTGGGTGGTAAGAGGAGAGGGTTGTCTGTGTAGATGAAGCAATTGCTGCATTGCCCCAGTATGCCCAGATTCACCAGGTGGACAGGAGAAATCACAGGAAGCTGACCCTTGGACATGCCTGGTTTGGTGCTTTTTTTTTGTAATGTACAAGAGCTGTTTTCCCTTACCTTAGCAAGGTACTTTGCAATTATAGGCTGTTTAGTGCCTACAATTAATTTCTCCTTATTAACAAGGAGAGTTTTAGAGCAAGTGCTAGTCACGGAGATGCTTAAAGGTAAGATGAAAAAAATGGTTTATCCTAAACACTGCAGTGTGCACTAGAGGAGTTAGATGTGAAAGTAGGTAACTTAAGTTTTACCTGTCTAAAAAGTAAAGTTTTAGTGGAGAGTCACTATTTTTAAAACAGCAGGATAGCTTGAAAAGGGGTGGTCACTTTGTATTCTGGTACTATCGAATACAGTAGGATGGCCAATAAATTGAAATAGCTGAAGGGGAGTGATTTCACAAAATGATAATTTTGCACTTACTCACACAAGCCAGTAAAAGCAGAGGGGAAATTAGATATATGGTCAAATTAACATAAGGGGCAGGCAACTAGAAAGACAGTGGTGTTTAAGAACACAAAAGTAACCAAGTAGGAGGGTGGGGAAAAAAGCTTCTGCCTGACTCACAAGAGACAGAGCTGTGGTCTCTTTTCAAGTTTTAATATGCAGTTGAAAGCAGAATACAAGTAAAACACAAGGTAAAGAAAAAATCACAGTATTCAAAATAGAAAAAGACAATAAAGTAATACAAAAATTAACAAATAAAAAGCAAACTAACCTTTTCCTCACAGCAAAGTGTAGCAGAGTCTGGGTGAGCCTTTCTAGTAAAGCCAGCAATTTATTCTTCAGAAGGACATTTTTTCTGCCTGCTGTGCATTTGACAGCACTAAATTATTTTACTGGTATTCAGAGGTTTTGAAAGCCAGTAAAACACTGTGAGATCCTGCGCTTTTTATTTATTTATTCATTTTGAATATTGGGACCCATGTCTCAAACACATAATAAGTTGGTTATGTTTAGAGACCCAATCATAATCCTCTATAGCTTGATCCAACAGTAGTAGATAACCATTATAACTTCCCATTTCTACCTTCCTCAAAATCATTTCTTAAAATCCTTATTAAATGTAAAATTTCTAGATCATTAACCTCTCAGTATTGTTTCATATTTATACAGTCTTATGGCCATTATTTCATTCCATTTAACAACATTTTCATTACTAACATAGAAGCCATATTCTTCAGTGCTGTTGGACTGCAGTTCTATAACCACTCACGATCCCCCTTTTAAGATAATGAACACCCCAGTTTTAAACTCCATTTTTTTCTAAGAATGCATTTGAAACCCCAAAGTAATGCCTTTCTCAGCACTGACCATAAATCCTAATATAATTAAGAGATAAATGTATAATATGAACTGCCCTTTTTTGTATTTTGTTACTTATAGCATCTATTTCCTCTTCATTTAATAGCACACATCTCCATCTTAAGTGTATGATGTCACTGGATGACATCTCCATATCGCCATCTTAACAGTATGATGTCACTGGGAAGTCACATTTGGTTTAAATATCCTCAGACAAAGCATAATGCTGATATTATGGGATACAAAGAAGCAAGGAATAAAACAAAGATGGCTTTCCTTAATGGAATTAAAAGCTGCTATCAGGAAGAACAGAGCTTCAATTTCTTCTCTATTAGGAAGTTTTGTAACTGAATGATAACTGCACTTAGAACATAAACCCATGCCTTCTCCATCCCCTCACCTAAACAGTGAAGAAATTGTAAGCCATTTGGTTCCCATTTTTTTTACCTTGTCATATAGATTACAGCAGATGTAAAACTTCCCTCCTACCAGATCCCAGACCACAATCTTTAAAAAAAAACACCTTTATTGACTTATCACATGTGACACAGGCAAGCTTATATTCACATAAATGTAATTAAACCATATTAACAAATTCACATTTACAGACATTATGCATCACACATATTGTTCTATACAATATAATCAAGTCAACATTATATAAATTGTTCAGTTCTTGGCTTCTCTTAAAACTCATTCTGCCTCCATAACATTTTTCAGCATGTATTGTTTCCACAATTTCAATTTTTGAATGGTGCAGTGGTGCAGCGATTGTGTTATTGCCTCCCAGCAAGAGGTTCTCCAGTTTGATTCTTGGCTGGGGTGCCTTCTGGGCATAGTCTGCATGTTCTCCCTGCATTTCTGTGGGTTTTCTCCAGGTGCTCCGTTTTCCTCCCACATTACAAAGACATGTATCTAGAGTATTTCTCCCTGGGCCTCTGCTGAAAATTGGCTCGTTCCAAGTCAGACTTTCCCAGTAAACAAATGTAAAATAAAATAAATACATTTTTATTTTAGTTTATTTAACAATTGTTTACCAGGAAAGTCCGACTTGGAACGAGACATTTTTCAGTGGAGGGCCCGGGGAGAAATGCCCAGACGCATGTCTTTGTAACCTTGTTTCTAGGTAATTTACTCCTACCCTTTTCTAAAGATCCCAGTCCCTGTTCTTTAATCTCTTTTACAATATTCACTATTTCATGTATGTCTGGGTTAGACTTTGATTTCCATTTTCTAGCAAGTGCTTTTTTAGCAGCCACCAGAATTAAACTTAACATGGCCTTGCTATCTCTAGGCAATTCAGATCCTGTATCCCAGCTCAAAAAATATTTCCTTAGGTACACTCATTTACTCATCCAATATTCCTGACAGAGTACTCTGCAGGGAATTTTTAAAGTCTGCTAACTCATTACAAAGCAAGAATGGATGCTCCCAGGCACTTATTTCTTCCCTATTACACCTCCAACATTTATCATCTACGTGAGGAAAATTTCTTTGGACTCTGTTTTGGGTATAGAAGTACCTAAGTAATCACTTCCATGCAAAAATACTAAAATATTCTAGATTTAGGAGCCATAGATATGTCCTCTCATTGTTTCTATGTGAATTGCTTATCAATCTCTCTTCACAATGCTTTCTGACCTCCTCTGATTGATTCCTATAGTTATCATGCAATATTTTATATGCCCTACTAATTATCTCTTTTTTAACAGCAGCTTCTGTTCTAGATTCAACTAAAAACTCAATCAGTGCATGTGTTTTGTTTGGGATTCCCCTGTCCCTTTCACTTTGCCTTTACTCTGATATCAATCACTGATAGGGACGGCAATATCTAGGCAGCAGTCCAAATGTCTTTTTGGGCTCTTCCCATTCTATTACTTTTCCCTCTCTAATCATTTGCTCTCAATACCTTGGTGATTTTGCCAGCTTCCATCAACAAATTACAGCCCCATCCTGCCCATTCTCTGTACCCCTAATTGCAGTCATTCCGATCAGCAAAATCTACTATCTCCATTCCTGTGTTGGCTTAGTTCTTGGAATATTTTCTGCAACTTCATGAAAATAATATTGGAGACTTTCCTACACTTTGGTTATACATCATCATTTGAATCTCTTCTCCTCCTGTCCTAACTGGAATTATTATAAAAAACAGATGCTTAACAGCAATCTTTCTAAACTCATATATATTATCCAGGTACTTCCTTATTTTCTCTTTATCACTCTGCAATTGTGCCTCTTCTTATTCTGTCAGATCCCCCCTTATTCTGCAATACTTAAACCTTTGTCAACCTCTCTAAATAATTCCTGTTACTTCTTAAGCATATCTCCTTTTCTTTTATTTCTACCCTACTTTAAATTCTACTTTCATTTTATCCCACTCATTTGCTATAATGTCTGGAGAACTTTCTATCTTCCCTAATAAGTCTGGAATAATTTCTACTACCTACTCCTTAAATTCCTCTCTTTTTACCAGCTAGGTGGGGAAGCACCAGTGTCTCATCTTCACTTCATTATCCTGCATTTTTATCTTAGTAATTATTGGCACATGATCTGAAATAGTTATTGGGAGTGTACCAAAGTTCTCAATTAAATGCACATGTTCCTGTGAAATATAGTTTCTGTCTAGTCTAGCCAGTTTTTGTACCTTGGAGAATAATATGTAAATTCTCTCTGAGTTCATGCTACTGAATTCATTTCTTCCATACCAAATATTTTCATACATTTCTTCAGAAATCTATACTTGTCAAAGGAAAAAACTTCAAAGACCAATACATGTAAGGTTCAGTTAAGGCACTTTAATTTACTTGCAGCAAGGAGACAAAAACATGCAAATACAAGGATTTGTCTAACTACTAACAGGAAGTATGTTCATTCTTATACTGTTTTACAAGACATGGTCTTCTAAGCTGACGTAATCAAACACAACTTTAAGCATTGTACTACAGCAGGTGTTACTTCAGATTTTCTGCTGACATGACTAGATTTGTGAGAAACTTTTCAGAAAAATAACCTGGCCTTGGTGACTATTAATCTATTTACAAGCGTCTATTGTACACTGTTACTTTTCAAGGTACGTTTCTAATACAGATACAAGCAAATGCCGATTGCAGTTCATATTTTCAAGCAGGCTTTGTCCTAATTGTCTGTTACTTCTACAGCTGTGTATGTTCTCATGGCACAGCGGAACTTCTTGTCTGAGTTTCATATAAGCAGTATTGTTCTATTCATTATTTTCCTAACGCAAGCAGAAATCATCTGCTTCTCAGTAAATTTCCAGGGCACAAGCAAGATTTAGCTGACAATACAAGGTCAGAAAGCAACTGCAGTTTGTACAGATTTATGCAGTATAATGTGTTAACTCTTTTAGGCTCTGAATGCACTAAGCATATTATTAATACACACATTAATACATATTTTTCTAACATTTCCCCCCATTAATACTTTTATTCTACTTTCAAAATAAGCATAAACAGTGTGTTTTCTTCTCCTAACCTCTTCCACTCAGGATTTGCAGTTAAGAGAGTCATTCAGTTTAAACTTATGAAAGCATTTTCAGTCTTTTAACAGTTCTTCAAACTCAGTACTTTGATATAAGGTTTCAGAAACTGACATGTCTATAAGGTCTTTAATCAGTCTTTTCATGCAGGGGATACCACAACAAACACATACTCCCAGTAGGAGCATACCTACACAAATGTCAATCAGGATATTCATTAGGATGGTACCTTACCCCCCAAACCATTTCTGGAAAAAGTCCGTCAGTGGGTTTGGGCCTGGTTTGGTCATGGCCGACACTTACTGAATTACCTCAAGATGATTGTCTATCTCGTGTTTATGGTCAGGAATATACGAACAGCATTCTTCTTGGATTAAAGCACACGTACCACCTCTCGCCGCTAGGGTGAAGTTGAGAGCCATGCGGTTTTGCAGCACTACAATTCTCATAGCATTCAGTTCATCAGTCACCAATTCAAGAGCAGAAAAAGTTGTGTTGCTCATTACTTCGAGAAGTTTTGAAAGTTTTCTCAGCTCCCAAATCGATTTCACTGCTTCATATGCTGGTGATATGCCTGCCCACGATATAACTCTATCACTCAAGTCCATATGTGTCAGCCCTTTGCCTAGGGAATGATGGTCTTCCCAATGCGCATCGATTCATCCTACAGGATTCTCAGGTTTCTTGACGACCTCTCGGACATTTTGAATTTTTCCATGAGGCAAAACTGCAGTGTGTCGTATGGCCGGAACCAGGTAACCCAAAAAACAACTGCCGGACCAATTCTCAGGTAACCATTTGTATGCCTTTCTGCCACACACAAAATAACAGTCCTCTACTTTAGTAGTAACCCTACTATGAATATACACTCGCCCTGCATGAAACATTTTTCTATCAATTATAAACAGCTGTTTATAAAGAACAGAATTATGTTTTACTTCATCAAGTGTTTTATGCATCAATCCAAGAATGAATCATAGTTTGTATTACAATAAAGATCTACTTTGTTTCCTTTAGTATAACATCTATAAGGAACAGTCACATTGCAATTGCTCCACCCCACCTGAACAGTATCATTTTTATAAAAACACACAGTTCCCTTTTGTGGAACAGATAAGTGCAATGCTATTTTATCTTGTGCTGTAATGGTTGAGGCATCATAAATCAAGTTCTCCCAGGTCTCATTGACCCCTAGGGGGACTGTTGCCATTAATAACCCTCCGTATGCTGTCGGCAAAGCTGTGCAAATCCAGCAATTCGAAACATTGAAAGTCTCAGCATACACATATTTAATTGCCTGGTAAGTGTTAAAGTTTGGATGCCAGTTTATGAGTAACGTTTCACGTTTATTCAGTTCACTCTGTGTGGCTGGGAAAAGGAAAGGCCACAGCAAAAAGATTACTGTCCCAAATACAGTTAACAGGATGATTATGCAATACTTCTGAGGAAAGGGTTGTTCTGCATTCCTGTTTCTTCTGGACTGTATCATTTTTACTCTTGGCATGTAACAAGATTTTTGTCCAGTTCAAAGTTTTTAACTAATTTACAGTGCGTCCGGTGGATCCAAGAGGCATATTCTGCTATCTTGACTGCAGTGGGTGTTGACAAAAGCACTTGATATGGACCTTCCCACTTTGGAGATGCCCAGTTCTTTCTCTTAACTACCTTCAGCCAGATCCACGCTCCAGGGGGCACTGCCACTTCTGACGGTCTGGTTCATTCTTTATCTGAAACAGAATTTAACTGCAACAAATGTTTAGAATTTAATAACTTACACATATACTCTGCTAATGTACTGTCAGCGTCCTGGTCTGCGGGCACAAGAGATTTCCACTGAGGTATATAGTACGCCCTTCCAAAGAGCTTTTCAAAAGGAGTCAATCCTTTTGCATTCGGAACAGTTCTCATGCTCAACAGTGCCAGGGGCAGACAGTACACCCAGTTTCTCTGTGTTTCTAATATTAACTTTCTTAGCTTACTCTTTAAAATCCCATTATGCCTCTCTACTAGCTCTGCTGATTGCGGGTGATACGCACAATGATTCTTTAAAGAAATTCCAAAAAATTTACTTAGCTGTTGTATGGTCTGATTCACGAAGCGTGCCATTGTCACTGTAGATCCTTTCTGGAATGCCGAATCTAGGGATGATTTCTTTGACAAGGACTTTGGCCACCGTTGTAGCATCTGGATTTTTATTCGGAAAGGCTTCCACACATCTGGAAAACATATCTACAATGACAAGACAATACTTCTTATTTTCATATTTATTCAACTCTATGAAATCCATACAGATAGTATGAAATGGATACAGTGGTGTAGGGAAACTCCCTTGCTTGGGCTTTAACACCCCTTGTGCATGATGTTTATTACAAACGTGGCATACCGTGCAGAATTTTTTAGAGTAATTTGAGAAGCCATATGTCGTGAACACTCGGTTCACCAGCTGTACCATCCCCCCTGTTGAGACATGGCTCTGCCCATGGCTCAACAAAGCTGCATATCTAAATAGATTAGATGGCAATATCAGTTTCCTTTCTTTAGAGATGTACAGCCCCTTTTCAAGAATTGCTCCTCGTTTTACCCATCTTTGTTTTTCAACTTTCGTAGTAAGTGTCTGCATTGTTTTTAACATTTCTAAGTCTAAAATCTCAGAGGGTTGTAATTCCTCATTCAAAAGAAATGCTTCTGAAGCTGCCTGCTTTGCAGCTGTATCAGCTCTCGCATTACCTTTTGAAATCCTGTCCTGTTGCTTGGTATGAGCTGTGCATTTACAAATAGCTACTTTCTGAGGTAACTGAATAGATTCTAAAAGATCTAAAATAAACTGTGCATGATTAATCGGTTTGCCAGTAGATGTTATCATTTCTCGATTTTTCCACTGTTGCACAAAAACATTAACAGTAGAAAAAGCGTACTGGCTGTCAGTAAAAATGTTTACACATTTACCCTTTGCTAAGGTACATGCCTGTGTCAAGGCAATCAATTCTGATGCCTGTGCAGATAAACTGTGTGGTAAAGATTTTGCTTCTATAATGTCTGTGTCAGAAACTACTGCATATCCTACTAGGTTCTGTCCTGCAGGACCCCTTTTGCATGAGCCATCCACGTAATATGTCACCTCGACATGATCCAAGGGAACATCCATAAGATCTTTTCTAGGTAGTGTCTTTTGCTCAATCACCTCCAGGCAGCTGTGTGTTGTGCCATCTGCAGGGGTTGGGAGCAAGGTAGTAGGGTTCAAAGTCGTACAACGTTCAATTGCTATGTGAGGTTGGCTCAACAATATAGTCATACAGGAAAGATGCCTAGCAGGGCAAAGATATGCTACCTTCTCTTGCAGTAAAATAATCACGACTGCATGAGGCACTCTCAATGTGAGAGGGTGGAACAACACTACTGAGGCCGAAGCCTGTACTGCCATCGCAGCTGCAACTACTGCTTGTACACAGTGAGGTAGAGACCGTGCCACTGGGTCCATTTGTGAAGAATAATAAGCAATAGGGCATTGCTTGTCCCCATGCTGTTGTGTTAACACTGATGTCATATAACCTTGCTTACAATCTACAGTTTGGAAAAAACGTTTATGATAGTTTGGTAATCCCAAAACTAATGAGGACGCTATTAACTGTTTCAGTTTACAGAAAGCAGATTCTGCTTCTGGTGTCCATTGTAACAACTCCTGTGCTGCCATAGGCTTTTTATAAATCAAGTTAGTCAGCGGTGCAGATTCCAAGGCATAGTTTGGAATCCAGCTCCGACAAAAATTAGTCGTACCCAGGAAGGACATCATTTCCTTCTTGGTAGTGGGTTTTGGTGCTTGCAAAATCACTATTTTTCTGTCCTCATCTAATGTCCTACCTTCCTTGGATATTACATATCCTAGGTATTTAACTTGTTTTTTCCAAAGCTGCAGTTTATTTTTGTTTACTTTATGTCCTTCAGTGGCTAAAAATTGTAATAGCACTATGGTGTCCTCTTTACAATCTTGCTGGGTGGGGGACGCCAGCAGGATATCGTCAACATAAAGCAAAATCTGACTATCTCTTGGTGGGGTAAATCCCACCAAGTTGCTTGCCATTTCTTGTGAGAATATTGTTGGACTTTCACAATACCCCTGTGGTAGTCGCGTATATGTGTACCTTTTCCCCTGAAATGTGAATGCAAACCAATACTGGCTGTCAGGGTGTACCGGTATTGAGAAGAACACATTGCTGATATCTACCACAGAAAAATATTTCTGTTGAGGTTTTAAATCATTCAACAGGGTGTGTGGGTCTGGCACCATAGGTGCCCTTGGTATTACCGCTTCATTTACAGCTTGTAAATCTTGGACCAAATGCTGCTCCCCATTTGCTTTCTTAACAGGAAATAAGGGTGTGTTACATGGTGAATCAGGAGATTCCACCAGCACCCCTTCCTTAAGCAAAGCTGCTATAATAGGTTTGATTCCTACCTCTGCATCTTTTCTTAAGGGATACTGTCTTTTTTGTGGTCTAAATGCTGACTTTGGCGTTATAGTAACTGGTCCTGCTGTACGAATAAGTCCTACATCTGACTTTCCTGTTGACCAGAGAGTTTCTGGTATATTCTGTAAGTGATAGTAACTGGTCCCGCTGTACGAATAAGTCCTACATCTGACTTTCCTGTTGACCAGAGTTTCTGGTATATTCTGTAAGGCATTCTCTTCCTCCTTTAACAGGAGTGCTAATCAGCTGTCCTCGCTAGACTGCAAGTGCACGGCTGGGTGGGTCTGAGTTATCCAATTCAACTTCTGCATTTGTATTCCCTGTTCTGATAGTTCTAACTCTGTCTGTTTCTCCCATCTCGTGACTTTTTCTCCCAAGTCTACCCATTTCACATTTTTGTCCTTAGTCAAGCTAACATGTGGTAATCGATTAGATTTATAAAGTGCAAAGAACTTCTGGGGCAACGAACAGCTGACTACACTGTTCCATTCTGTGTCCCAGTACAGATTACGGAATACCAATCTGTTTGCACGGTTTCTAAACAATTCTTGCTTATATTCCTTATCAGGTCCTGGTGTATTACAATAATACAGAGTACAGTGCAACAAATGCTGTTTATCAGTGTCAAGGGAGGGGAACTTGCTGACGGCTACATTCATCAACTCTTCGGTTACTGCCGCTGGACCAGTCGTAACCAAGTCCTGGCTGTACCAATAATATGTTTTACCCTCCGACTGCACTGCAAAGGTATCAATTTGCCGCTGTGCTTCCATACCCTGCATGGTTGGAACTACTGCTATACCAAATAGCTGCATAAGGTCTCTGCCCAAGAGGT
Source organism: Protopterus annectens (assembly GCF_019279795.1). NCBI lineage: Eukaryota > Metazoa > Chordata > Ceratodontiformes > Protopteridae > Protopterus > Protopterus annectens. The sequence goes on from NC_056733.1 coordinate 1,022,928,218, forward strand.
TTACTGGGCATTTTGCAGAAACATCAATTTTGCTTTTCTGGGTCAATCCTGAAACAGGATCAGTTATCACAATATTATGGGAGAGGGGCTCCCGATACAGCTGTCAATTAGCTGCTTTCACTAATATGTAATCAGGTGACTCTGAGTTCTCTGGCAGTTTGGAGGGATGTATCAGGGTCCGTGAGGCCCCTGAGTCACACAAAAATGTGACTTCCCTCCCTTCTACCAGGAGTGTGACTTCTGGTTTTGTGTCTGCTAAATAGAGCTCTAAGCTCAATAAAGCCCAATCCATTATTTCATTTTCTTCACTATCCGTGACTTCTTGCACTTCCTCTATGTCTTCTGTCACATTCTCTACTCCCTCTATCACATACTCATTTGTCCTTTCTCTACTATCCCCTTCTAGTGATTTCTGACTACCATATAGTTAGTCCTCACCCTCCTTATCTTCCATGGTTGCCTTCTTGTTTTTCTTGCAATCCCTTGCCAAGTGTCCTTTCTTACCGCATTTAAAACATTCACCCCTTTTCTTTCGCCCTTCAAAGTTCTCTGATCATTGATCAGATTGTTTGCTTGCCTGGGTATTTCTCTTGCCCTTTTTCCTGGACTGTACTACATAAACTTCTGCTCCGTCTTCTACAGAAAATACTTGGGCTTTCTTTTTCTTTTTGCTATTAAAATGCCTTTCGGCATGTCTAGCATATTCAAGCAATGACTGTAATCTGCTTGTATGATGATCTAGCATTTGTTTTGTAATAAAACTGCTTATGGGTGCAATACTGCCTTTCAAAAATGCATTCTTTAACTGCTGCTCATATGGGGAATCATGTGTCTGGTCTTCAGGAACCTGCATTCCACAATGGTTATTAAAACATTCTAACAGTCTGGCATAATATCTGTCAACAGTCTCACCTTCTTGTTGGATGCATTGATTAATGCAAGTCCAGTCTGCCCTAGGCTTCCATTTCTCAGAGATTCAGTCTGTAAGACCTTTCACTCTGTTGTCTAACTCTGTGCTACTATGTGGGAGGGGCCTGAGCGCAATATCACGGAAATTCCAGTCGCCACTAATCATGTGCCTATCTGGTCCCACAATTTGTCTGACTTCTTTTTCTACCTCTTCTCCATTTAAATTATAACTCAGCCTCATTCCTTGCAAATCTTCTAAGAATTTTCTAAAATTAACTTTTGGATGGGGAATTCCCTCAGTGGCTTTCCGGATGTCTTCCGGAGTCCAGGGTCTATTCACTAGAATAGTTGGGTCCTGACATTCTTGCCCTGCCTGAGGATTAGGCACTTCTATAAGTGGGCAGATTTCTTCTTCACTCATATATCGTAAATTTCTACCCATTTGATATAACTCAATGTCCCCTTTTGAGTTTCCTGCCCATGTTCGAGACATGGTCTCGACGGGATCTCTAACAAACAGTTTCGCTTTTGTAGTGTCTCTACTCACAGTGACAGTAGGATATCGCAGGGGTGGACTAACTTGTTCACTTGCCTCATATTCTGGTAAGGGAGACGGAGGGGCTGATGCTATTACTAAGTTATTGTCCTCCTTATCTAAAAACATCGCTTTTGAATTATTACTCTTTTGTTCCCTTCGGATTACTTCCTCAATCCACCTGTGTGCCCGAGGAATTCCTAATTGACGTTGTTTCTTTACCCGACCTTTAGAATTGGTTTTAAGCTGTTTGACAAGTTTGACAAGCAAGGATTTCTCTAGTTTACCATCAAATTCATATTTATTAACCCATTTTGAGTAGTATTTAATATTATCAGCACGCTGTGACTGCATGTATTTCGCGTCTTCGGTTAACGGCGGATTTTGGGACCTTTTTGTACAATTATTACCCATTTTGTTCTACCCTTTTAATCGTTACGTAACACCTTATTTTTATGTGGTACCACGGATATTTTTATAGTCTTTTCAGAATGACTGCCTACCTGCTCTGTTTCCCTGATCTATGACAAGACAGTAATCTTTCTGTCCCTGACTTATAAACAAAGTCTCTAACAGAACAAATACAAATCTAGTCCCTGATCTAAAACAGAAAAAGAAGGTAGATTCACCTTACCTGAGCCTTCGTGATTGATCACCTGGTTCGAGTAAACCCGTCCTTCAGTCGCAGATCAGAAAGTGGCTGGCCTCTTTTGTACGACAATTCAGTCGGAGGACTTTTCAAATAAGAAGAACTGATGTGGTTTCTTCCCCGTACGGTTTCAAGCCACCTGGCCTGTCTGATCCGAGGCGAAGTGAAGGTTTCCGGTCCGAAGGACCAATCTGTCAAAGGAAAAAACTTCAAAGACCAATACATGTAAGGTTCAGTTAAGGCACTTTAATTTACTTGCAGCAAGGAAACAAAAATATGCAAATACAAGGATTTGTCTAACTACTAACAGGAAGTATGTTCATTCTTATACTGTTTTACAAGACATGGCCTTCTAAGCTGATGTAATCAAACACAACTTTAAGCATTGTACTACAGCAGGTGTTACTTCAGATTTTCTGCTGACATGACTAGATTTGTGAGAAACTTTTCAGAAAAACAACCTGGCCTTGGTGACTATTAATCCGTTTACAAGCGTCTATTGTACAGTTACTTTTCAAGGTACTTTTCTAATACAGATACAAGCAAATGCTGATTGCAGTTCATAGTTTCAAGCAGCAGGCTTTGTCCTAATTATCTGTTACTTCTACAGCTGTGTATGTTCTCATGGCACAGCGGAAATTCTTGTCTGAGTTTCATATAAGCAGTATTGTTCTATTCATTATTTTCCTAACGCAAGCAGAAATCATCTGCTTCTCAGTAAATTTCCAAGGCACAAGCAAGATTTAGCTGACAATACAAGGTCAAAAAGCAACTGCAGTTTATACAGATTTATGCAGTATGAAATAGAATAAATGTGTTAACTCTTTTAGGCTCTGAATGCACTAAGCATATTACTAATACACACATTAATACATATTTTTCTAACAATACTCTTGTAATATTTTCTCTTCTAGCCCCCCCAGATACTCTTGTTATATTTTTTCTTCTAGGCCCCCCCAGACACATCCTTATTGTTACAAATCCATTTCCATTCCCCACCTATAAGTAATATTCCCCACTGAAAGCTTATTATTTCTCTGCACATTTTTGAAGCTCTATAATAGCAGTTTTAGACAGAATGTAAATACATGGCAGCGTAATCCTCACCCCTTGCCAGTAGCCCCTTACTGCTACACACCTGCCGTTATTATTTTTTTCCTGTTCTGTCACTATTGGAGCTCCTCTAGCAGCTAATATATGCACTCCTCTTTTCCTTTGTCCCTGATATTCTGCTGAATTTATTAAATTATCATTTAGGCCATAGGCAATCATACATTTATATAAATTAAACAAACCATATTGACATAATATTAGTTGCAAGCATTATACACCACAAACCATATTGACATAATTTTAGTTCAGACAATATACATCACTTATAATCTAGCCAATCATTTTCAGTCAAACATTACATAGCACATCCAAGTCCCACCTTCTTTTCAACTTCATTTCTCTCCTGTATGTATTGTTCTCACAATTCCCATTTTTTTCTGTGTAATTTGATCCTACCCTTTTCTAAAGATCCCAGTTCTAGTTGTTTTATCTCTGCTGCTGTAGTCACTGCTTCTAGTATAGTTGGTTTAGACTTTGAGTTCCATTTTTTTAGTAATTGCTGTTTTGGAAGCCACCATAATTAGACTCAGCAAGGCCTTACTATGTCTAGACAATTCCGATTCTGTATAATAGCTCAGAAAAATATTTTTTTTACTTAGAGTAGTCTGCAGGGAATCTTTAAATTCTGCCTACTCATTACACTCCCAGAAAATATGTTCCCAGTTACCTCTTTCTTCCCCATCACATCTTCAACTTTTCCTGTCTACCTGAAGAAAACTTCTCTGGAGTCTACTTGGGGTATAAAAATACAAATGTAAGCATTTCCAAGCTAAAATCCTAAATCTTTTAGATTTTATTGCATATTTGGGAGACATATATATATATATATATCTCCTGTTGTTTCTTTGTGAATCGCTTATCCAATCTCTCTTCCCAATCCTTTATAACCTCCTCTGATTCTTCTAGTTATCATGCAATATTTTATATGCTCTACTAATGATCCCTTTTTTAACAGCAGCTTCTGTTCTAGGTTCTACTAAAAACTCTACCAGTACTGGTCTTTCATTTAGGATGCCCTATTAATTTCTCTCTGCCTATACTCTGATACCAATCTTTGATAGGGAAGGCAACTGCTAACCTGCAGTCCAAATAAATTCTTGGCATCGTCTCATTCTATTACCTTTCCTTCTGTAGGTATTTGCTCCTAATACCTTGGTTCCTTTGCCAGTTTTCTCCAATAAATTCCAGTCTCCTCTTGCGTACTGTCTGTATCCCTAATTGCAGTCATCCCTATCGGCAGAATCTCCTTTCTCCATTCCTTTGTTGGCTCTTTTCTTAGAATACTTTCTGCTACTTTATAAATATAATAGTCTGCATAATTATTGATCTGATATTGTTAATCCTCATTCAGTCCTTACATGTGGGTATCGGTTCTGACCTTGGAACTGAGCCAGCCATCTTCCAAGCTCGCTCCAGCTACAAACTCTTAAGCTAAAAACTCTTACCCAGAATTCTCTCTCCCTGTTACCTCAGATTTTGTTTGCCGCATAGCCATTCGGTCATGTCAAGCTACTTCTCTTGAGCTAAGTACAGTATTTTTCTTCATACTAAGTTCTAAGACAGCTTTTTTTCACAAAAAAATTTATTAGATAGTTATCTCTTACCTTATCGCATTTAGCGACTACCCTTTTTTGAATCCTTTTCAACTCCTTTCCTCTCTTTTTATTGCGAGGTAATTCCTTTTTTACCATCGTTGGTAAACCCCTTTTCCTTCTTACCTTCGAGTATTTCTTTTACCATTGCTGATATTTTTCTTTCTTTCCTTAACAAACATGACAAATAAAAAAGGTAGCCCAGGGTTTAAAAGATGTTTAGATTGTGGACATAAATTACCTACTTCAGATGCACATTCCCTGTGTGTCTATTGTTTGGGTGTGCCTCATTTAACAGTTGACCCGCCTTGCGGCATTTGTAAGAATTTCTCTAACAGGACATTAATTGAGAGGGAAAATAAATTAATATTGAAGGGGCTACTTAAATCTCCTTTTTCAGAGGCTATTTCTGGGTCAGAGGCTTCAACCCCTCCAAGATCCCATAAGTAAAAGAGTGATGAACATAAAAAGGCCAAGTCTCTTCCTTCATCCCCAGCTGGGGACCCTCAGGAACTGAGACCCAAGAAAGCTAAGCTTTCTAGTTCAGATTTGACTTCTTCAGCTCCAGCACTTTCGGTGCCTAGACCTTTGGCACCGAGGCCATCGGTGCCATCTGAGACCTCGGCACTGACTAGTGTGCCCCATACCACATCAGTACCATGGAGCTCCTCGGTTCAGGCGCCCTTACCGGCACTGACTGTCCAGGTGATGCAGACTGTTATGACATCGATGGATGTTTCAACGCCCATTTCCTTTTTGGTTCCGACAACTTACCCGGTACCAACTACCCTCTCAGTACCAACCATTCAGTTTTCGTCACCGATGTTTTCGGCTCATGCCTTAGTGCCAGCAACCACTTCGGTACCGACCTCATTATCGGTGGAGACCACGCCTTCGGCACCGATGATTTCCTCGGTGCAGACACCAGTAGTTCAGTCCATTACAGCTCTGTTGTTCTCAGAGCAGACCACCTCCGTGTTGGGCACCAAGTTTGCTCTGTCTTTGGATAGACCTGACTCTCCCTCAGCCATGTCCATGAAATCCACTAGAAGCCTCTCTGAACACGATGTTTTGCGTCTTTCCCCACTACGGTTCCTTTTACGGACCTCACTAAGGAGCCACAGATGCCTTTGTGACAGGAGAGACTGGTCACGGCCCAGGATGTCAGCTGTAGTGTACATACTTTGGCATTTCACAGCCATCCAGGGACTCCAAGTGGACCTCACTAAGGAGCCACAGATGCCTTTGTGGCAGGAGAGTCTGGTCACGGCCCAGGATGTCAGCTGTAGTGTACGTACTTTGGCATTTCACAGCCATCCAGGGACTCCGAGTCGGCAGGCTGAGCCACTTAGGTGAGGGGTGACCCCTGCCCTGGGCCCCCATCCCTCTTCAGGTGGATCAGCCTTCCAGCTTATGGAAAAGGCTCTGGCACTGGTTGGTGATCCTGTGCTATCACTCTCTCCACCCTCCTCTGGACCGCAATGTACACAAGCCACTCCTAGCAGACACCGGGCACAAGGGCCTCAGGACATACTCCCACAGGAGACCCCTTTTGAGCTGTCTTCCCCAGCTTCTCCCTCTGAGGAAGATCATCAAAAGAGCTCGTGCAAGAGGAAGCACATGGACTTCACCGAGGAGTCCCTTATTGGAGACCCAGACTTTGATGATGGGGAAGGGTCCCCTCGATCACCCTCTGAGGTATCCTTTGGTGATATCCTTGAAATCTTTAAACAGAGAGGTGACTGGCAGCCCTCTAACTCGACCTATGAAGAGTCTATGTTCCTGCAGGCCTTTTGTGCCTGGCCCCCTACCTCTTGGGTTACTCTTCCTGCCGACGACCTTGTCCGGCTCATCGTGCAGTGTGCATGGAAGGCTCCTGACACCATTGAGGCCATTCCCCAGAGACCAGATAAAATTTTGTCCCCGCCTGCTAGTGATCCCCATTGGTCCAAAGGTCTTCCTGTAGATGCTTTGATGGTGGCCACTGCAACTAAAAAGGACCTGGTGGAAGAAGAAAGCCAGACTGTCCATCCACCCAACAAAGAGTCCCGGGCTCTGGAAAGAATAGGGAAGTGTACTTTTGCATCAGCGACCTTTGCAGTCAGGTCCGTGAACTATATGGCACATTTTACCAGGCTTCAAAGAGACTTAATTTCTGAGCTCTCTGAAACTTTGGCTGGAGCTGTGTCTGATGAGGTCTGTGACAAAGTGGCCTCTCAGCTAGCCTCCATTGAATCGATATCTAACTCCTCCATGTGCCTGCTATCTCATGCATCAGAAGGAGCAGCTAGAGTGGCGGGTTCAGGCATTGTTTTGAGATGACATGTCTGGATGCGCTTGTGTAATTTCATGGAACTCTTCAAGGCTTTCTTTCTCAATGCTCTCATTGAAGCCTCGTCATTGTTCGGACCCAAGGTTAAAAGCACACTGGCCAGATGTGAACAGGATGGTAAAACCCTTTCTGCTGTGGGTGTCTGTTTTTCTTCCCCTCAATGGGCTTTCTCCAGAAACCAGAAGAGTGGGAAGATATGGCACAAAAAGTCTCAAGGTTCTTTCCATGACACACAGGCTGAGTTCTCCCCTAGAGGCAGAGATGGAAACTCTCAGGGAAGAAGCCCCTTTCGGGGCAGAGGGGGTCTGCATAACCAGGGTTCCAGGGATTTTTTCTTTAGCCAATCCTACCAGCGCTCCTGAAGAGTGGCCCAACTGCTTTCCTCTGGAAGTGGTTGGGGGTCGTTTCTCTTTGTACCCTTCTGCCTGGCTAACCATTACCACCAATTCTTGGGTACAAAGGATAATAACCAGAGGTTATCATATCCCCTTCAACCTTTGTCCCGCTCCCCTAACAAGCTTACCCAACGTTCCACCCAATCAAAGGGAAGAAGCAGCATTAGAGATTTCAAAGCTGCTAAGAAAAAGAGTCATCCAAATAGTCCCTCCAGACCAGAAAGGATCCGGATTCTACTCAAGACTATTTTTGGTGCCAAAGAAAACAGGGGACTGGAGACCAATTTTGGATCTCAGTGTATTGAACAAGTTTGTAAAAGTACAGAAATTCCGGATGGTCATAATACAGTCGATCCTTCCACTTTTGGAAAAAGACGATTGGATGTGCTTGATCTTCAAGATGCATACTACCACATAAAAGTGGAAAGACCATTAAGAAGATTCCTTCGCTTCCGTGCAGGAGCCAGTCATTACCAGTTCAGAGTACTGCCCTTCGGACTCTCTACAGCCCCCAGAGTGTTCACAAAGTGCATGGCAGTTGTCACAGCTCACTTGTGACTACAAGGATTCTAGTCGTTTTCATACCTAGACGACTGGCCTGGCATGCTCTCTCCTCACTGCAGAAAGGCTAGGCATAACCATAAACTGGCAAAAATTGATTCTCACCCCATCTCAGTCCACAGAATTCATAGGGGTCATCCTGAACACAAAGAATTGCAGAGCATCCATTCCAGAGCACAGAATTCTAAGGATAAAGCAGCAACTGATTCCAATCCTTTCAAGGGAGAAATCCACAGCTCATTCTGTTCTCCAGTTGTTGGGTTCCATGGCAGCCTCCATTATGATTGTCCCCCTGGCCAGGTTTCACATGAGGCTTCTACAATGGCTACTGCTCACCCAATGGTATCCCTTTCAGTGCCCTATTTCAGCCAAGATTCGGGTAACTCACAGGTGCAAACAAGATCTAAATTGGTGGAAGGCACACAATCCATCACAATGGTCTCACCCCTTCTCCCCCCAACAGCCCAAGGCTACAGTGACCATGGAAACCTCCCTGATGGGGTGGGGGGGCTATTTCAGGGACAGACAGTCCAAGTTACTTGGTCCGAAACGGAGGCCCATCTGCATATAAATGTTCTAGAGCTGAGGGCAGTGCTTCTGGCGTTGCAAGCATTCCAACCCCTGCTGCTGTCTGGGACTATTGTGATAAATCAGACAACATGGCAGTGGTCTGGTACATCAACAAACAAGATTGAACCAAATCTTACCCACTCTGTCGAGAGGCCATGAGGATATGGCAATGGGTGATGGCTACCAACCGCTTTCTTCTAGCAATGCACATTCTCGGGAGTTCCAACTTGATAGCAGACAGACTCAGCAGGTGTATTCTACAACCTCACGAGTGGTCCCTGAATTCCTTGATAGTGGCGGAGATTTTTAACTGCTGGGGTCTTCCTTGCTGCGATCTCTTTGCGTCCCAGACCAACTACAAATGCAGCAACTATTTCACCCTGATTCCCCCTCTGGGACATTCACCCAGGGATGCTCTAGTCCACGATTGGCCCTTTGGTCTGCTTTATGCAGTTCCACCTCTCCCCCTCATTCCCCAGTTTCTGAAGAAAGCCCGCCGGTTGAAGAACAAAGTAATCCTCATAGCACCATATTGGCCTTGTCAGATTTGGTTTCCCTTCCTTTGGCCTCACCTTCTAGATCGACCATGGATTCTCCATCCAACCTCTGAGTTGATCTCCCATCCACAGAATCTGATTAACCCCAACTTGAACAGCCTGAAGCTCACAGCTTGGCTCCTCCAATTCCTTTGATTGCCAGGCAGAATGATCTTTCTTTGCCAGTACATGACATTCTTATTGCATCTCATAAGTCTTCCACCAGAAATACATATCTCAGCAAGTGGAAAAGATTTACTTTTTGGCTGAAAGAAAAACAAGTAGATCCTTTTTCAGCACCAGTGTCGATAGTAATGGAATATCTGTCTACCCTATTTCAGTCTGGTCTACCTGCCTCTACCATTAGAGTTCATTTGGCTGCAATATCTAATTTTCATGATGGTGTCCAAGACTCTTCTCTTATGTCAGACAAATTATGCAAGACTTTCATAAAAGGCGTGAATCATCTAAGACCCCCTTTTAGAGAACCTACTCAACCATGGGACCTGTCATTAGTCCTACAAGCTTTGACAATTCCACCTTTCAAACCAGCTTCTTCTTGCAACCTCAAATATTTGTCATGGAAAAACCTTGTTTTGGTCACCATTACTTCTGCCAGACGTATCTCTGAGCTTCAAGCCTTATGCATCAAGAGACCATATTTGATTTTTCATAGAGATAGAGTGTCATTGAGAACTAATTCTTCCTTTTTGCCAAAAGTGATCTCTGAAATGTCCATTAATCAAACCATTGAATTGCCAGTTTTCTTCCCCAATCATTCAAACAGAGGAGGGTATTGCCTACATACCCTAGATATTCACAGGCAAATTTGCTTCTACTTGAACAGGACTAAGGCTTCTCGTAAATCAGACCAGTTATTTTTGACCTATTCTGGACCTAGATTAGGATGTGCTGTTGCAAAGGTCACATTGGCTAAATGGTTAAAAGACTGCATAATCTTCATTTATAGAAAACGCAATATTCCATTACCTACTATCATAAAGGCTCATTCTACAAGGTCGCTAGCAACTTCTGCTGTCTTCCATGCCAGAACCTCTTTGCATGACATTTGTGCAGCTGCAACTTAGGCTACTACTCATACCTTCATCAATCATTACAAATCGGATTTGGCCTCCAGGGGAAGAGTATCTTTTGGTTCTATGGTGCTCCGGAATGTCCTTCCAGGAGAGCCTCCCAGGAATAAAGGTAGCTGGGGACTCTGTCCCACATGTAAGGACTGAACAAGGATTAACAATATCAGATAAAGAAGTTATGTCTTAAAATAACATTCCATCTGTATTGTTGATCCTCGTTCAGTCATTACAACCCTCCCTACTTCCTTTTTCTGTGGCTTCTAGTGGATCTCACCATCCGGTTCTGTTAGGTCATTTGACCAGTGGTAGCTTCTACCTTCTTTTGACTTGCAAACTCAATCTGAGGTAACAGGGAGAGGGGAATTCTGGGTAAGAGTTTTTAGCTCGAGAGTTTGTAACTGGCGCGAGCTTGGAAGATGGCTGGCTCGGTTCCGAGGTCGGAACCGATACCCACATGTAATGACTGAACGAGGATCAACAATACAGATGGAATGTTATGATAAGACATAACTTCTTTTTATTCTCATTAAAAGATCTGCATCCAAAATCCCAGTCTGTTCTTGTTTCTTGAGTTTCCCCACTGTTTCAAAATCTTCTCTTTCTGCTTTGAAGTATAGATTTCTGCTGGTAATATGTATAACAGCTTTAACTGCGTAGATCTGAAATACTCCATTCAAATCAGGTAATCCCAATCTGCCTTGTTCTATTAGAAGAATCAGCTTATCCCACTTGACTCTTGCTGTCTTCCCCTCCCAGATAAAATCCCTCAGCTCTTTATTAATTGCTATCCACAGCTTGTTCTCTGGTTGATAAAACTATGCCTGACCTGTGTATAAGACTAAAGGCAATAAAAACCTTTTAGCTGCATATATCTTACTATCCATATAGCAGTGCTTCCTATTTCTCAGTTTTTGTAGTATATTTTGATTTTTTCCCACATATCCTTAGCTGCCACATCAGAATCATTTTTAATCCACACTCCTAAATATTTTATTTTATCATGTCCCCATAAATGTGGAAATTGCTGAACCAATTTGTGTGTGGGTACATAGTTTACAGCTATTACCTTTGTTTTAGCTTCATTAATTTTGTATCCTGAAAAGATATAAAACTGTCTCAAAATGTTCCACAGCACTGAAATATCCTTTAATGATTTTGTCAGGTATAAAATAATATCATCTGCAAATATAACCAGCTTTTTTTGTCTACCACACCAATGATATCCTTGAATTTCTGAGTCCCTTATTTTCTTTGCCAGTGGTTCTAAATATAATGCAAACAACAAAGGGGAAAGAGGACATCCCTGCCTGGTTCCACTGCTCAAGCAGAAATTATTAGTGAGAAACCCACCCACTTTCATTTTCACCTCTGATCCCTCATATATCCTCCTAATCAACCTTATAATTTTATCAGGGAACGCAAATGCTTCCATTGCCCTGTTCATAAACTCCTGTTTTACTCTGTTAAATGATTACTCTGCATAAAGACTCATCAACAACAGTGGTATTTTCTTAAATTCTGTTTACCTCTGGATCATCACTGTTCAGTTAATGTTGTCAAATGTTTGCCTGCCCTCCACAAAGCCACACTGATCCATATCTATCAATTTTAGCATCCCTTTTGCCATTCTTTTGCCCATTATACACATAAAAACTTTATAATCATGCTTTAATATTGAAATAGGCCTGTATGAAACTGGATATGATGGGTCTTTACCCTCTTTAGGTATTACAGCCACCACCGCTTCCTTCCAGGATGCCGGCACTTCTCTTCATCTTAAAATACAATGATGACAGATATTTGGATTTAATTTAAAAATGCTTATTTTAAATTTTATAGCACAAACACTGATATACATTTGCTAAACAAAATGTTACAGTCTCACAATGAAAACAAACCTGGCATTAACAGTAAAGTTCTTGGCTCTTGAAAGTTACATTAATTGAAATAGCATTGAAACCCACATGCAAAAAAAATGCACCTGGCCAGTGGCGGATTAAGTTTACCTTTGGACTGTTTTCAATCCATAGGCCCTTGCACACATTTTTAGAACCATGCATACATGCAGGTGTTCTTTGATTCACCTTCCTGATTATATTAAATTATATCCCATGTATAATATGGTGCAGTGGTGCAGCAGTCAGTGCTGTCACCTCAAAGCAAAGGTTCTCCAGTTCGATTCTTGGCTGGGATGCCTTTTCTGCAGAGTCTGCATGTTCGTCTGGGTTTCCTCCCAAATTCCAAAGTTATGCATCTCAAGTGTTTCTCCCTGGGCCTCCGGTGAAAATTGGCTTTGTCCCAGTCAGACTTTCGCAGTTAACAAATGTTAAATAAATACAGCACTACTTATTAGCATGTTTTAAATTTGTAGTTTTGAACATTTTTCCAGTTAGCAATAAAACAAAACATATGAACCAATAATGATAACACTGTCCATTTCAGAATATTTCAACCATAAAAGGCCACTCAAATTTCTGTCATTAAAATCCACTGATGTCAGTCAATATGTACAATCTCTGCGGAAGTAAAAGTCATATTCTGAATAAATCCACATTAAAGAGATTTGTAACTAATGAATAGGTTGCTACTGGCAAGCAACTTTATATATCAGTGTTTCATCTACAAATTCAGTGCCTGCTACCCTTGATGAATAAATTACCTAGCTTACATTAAAAAAAAAATTGGTGTGAATGCATGGCATTGTATATGGTTTGTGTCTCGGTGTCTTGTTTAGTGGTATTGTTAGAAGCAAAGTTTTTCATTACCTAAGGTATAGTGCTGGAGTTAGGGGTAGGAGCAGCGTTAAGGTTATGATTAGCATACATTAGTAAGGTCAGGCATACTGTGTGCTAATCTTATCCCTAACCCTAACCCCAACCCTACAACTTATCTTACAAAAAATCCCACTATCACTGTTCAGAAATTTTTTTTCTGTAATTAGTCTTAGGATTTGGTTTAAGCAATCAGAAATTATTTGTTTTCTTTTTCAATCATTTGGATGTTTGATTTTGACGTTTTGGCATAAACTCATACTTTAATGCTTGATGGACTGTGATATTATCTGTCTGTATATATATATATATATATATATATATATATATATATATATATATATATATATATATATACACACATATACCTATATGGGTCTACTAAATATGGTCAAAAGGCCCAAATGTCAGCAACACAAATGGGAACATGTAAATATGCATGCGTTGAAGGTATTTCTCAGTGCATGAAGACTCCTGCACTTCCATACTTTCTGCTAATTATATATACTAACTCCAAGATCGCACAGTAGCTGGAGAAAGGAAATATTCTCCCACTCAGGAATTGTTGATCTAGCACACCTGTTGGCTATCTGCATATGCCAACCAAAAGTGGTTGATCAACCAGCTATTGATATTTTGCTGTGTCAACTAAATTGTGGCATCACATATATATATGTGCGCATGGGCTTATGTGTGTGTGTGTGTGTGTGTGTGTGTGTGTGTGTGTGTGTGTGTGTGTGTGTGAAATATATATATATATATATATATATATATATATATATATATATATATATATATATATGTACATAGAGAGAGAAAGAGATATGATTGCAGTCCATAAAACTGAACACTCTTTTTAACTTGTTTTTCAGCCTGCTGGTTGCTTTCCGAACGAGTTCGCATAAGAATGGGGTCTAGGAATTTACCTTTGCCCCGCTGTTGTGGAATTTCAGTTAGTATATCTAATTAGCAGGAAGTGTGTGGAGACACAGCACCTCACATGGGAAGTGCAAGGGGGCTTGTTGTACTGTTGACAGAGTACTTTGTAAGGAATTTTTGAAGTCTGCCAACTCATACTCCCAAAACATATCTTCCCAAATACTTCTTTCTTCCTCATCACACTTCCAACATTTGCCATCTACTTGAGGAAAAAAAATATTTGTAGTCTACTTGGGGTATAAAAATACCTATACAAACACTTCTAAGCAAAAATCCTAAATTTTCTAGCCTTTGTTACATATTTGAGAGTCATGCATATGTCCTCCCATTGTTCCCTTGTGAATTGCTTATTCACTTTTTCTTCCCAATTTAAAATGTTTTATAAAAATGATGTTAATTTATTGTATGGCACAGTTTTGGAACAGATAGAATGCATAGATGTTAAAGAAGATATATTAAAACAGAAATTGTTGTACAAGGAAAGCATTTATATTTTAACCTATAAGACATTAATTCCCAAAGGTTTAAATAATGAACTGAATTGGAAATGCTTGCTTTAATGAGATAATTGTTTTTTATTGTTTAATTGACTAATGAAATGTAATTAATGATAGAATATAAAAGGTAGAGTTTTTTGTAGTTTTTTATTCCTTGAAGGTGGTAGCACCAATGTGCTAGAATAAATAATTTTCTGTTTTTTACTACGTGGTCTTCATTTAATTTTGTAAAAGCAGTTATATTCTTGGATCCCAGTTGTGGTTTTGAATTAACCAGAGGAGGTGAAGGTTGTGTTGTGTGGTTCTTAGGAAGTATAGTTGCTGGTGGGCTTTTTTTGAATTAGCTGGCCTGTGTTTGTACTTCAAGAAAGATCCGCTGAGATATATATATATATATATATATATATATATATATATATATATATATATATATATAAAACACCAGGAACTTCGTAGTTTGGACTCTCCAGTTCACTGTTGATCTTGAGGGGCAATTTTTGTTCTTAACAGTATTTGTATAAAACATCTCATGATATAAATTGCATTGTAAAATAGTAAAACATCATCAGTTATTACTGCATGTCATAAAGATACTAAAGTTCCTTTTTTCTTCTGTTTTAGTTTTAAGAAATCTAGAGATTACAATGTAAAAAGTGAAGAAAGGCTGGACATATAAGCTATAATCCTGGGTTGTTGTGGTTGGGGATGAGGTATAAAAAAGCACAGATTCTAATATATGTAGAGTTGTGTTTTCTCTTACTTTTGTATATGTGAACATCTGGATTAAGGTCCTTAGCTTAATCTAATAATACATTTTTTGTGTAAGAAAGTATATAAAAGAACTCTGAATGTCATGAAAAGTTTTCATTTAGCAAATAAATGTTCAGTTTTAGAAATGTGCACTTGAGGGCAGTTGTATATTTCATTCTTAGGTTTTCATGGAGATAAGATGACTGGTACGCAATAAAAGCCAGAGTACCTTTTAAGGCTAAAATTTAATGTTTTCTGAAAATATACAAGCTGTTTTTTTACATTTGGGAGTGGAATAAATATAAGACAAGAACTGACAGTAATTAGTGTAAGTAGGAGCACAGGCTGTAACACACACTTTAGTATGGATAATTCTAAGTTTAGGTTAAGTTATATTATTCCAGCATGTGCAGCTGTTGATTTGGGACAATTGTTCATTTCAGGAGTGTTCATTATTTGAAGATATACAGTTTTGTGTACTTGTTTTGTTAATAGGTTCCGAGGGTGTTCTGGGGATGTGTTTTTTTTTGTATGAGTATTTCATTAAAACAAAAAGTCTTGAAAATGTATCGTAGGTTTAAAAAGAGATGACAAGAAACAGCTGTATAAAAGATCAACCTGAGAAACATTACTGGGTGCATGTAACACAAAAGCTGTGAATAACAACGTCTTACCATAATGAATGCACTATCTATATTATTATGGAATGTTAATGGCCTCACAGGTACAGACAAAAGAGAAAGATTATAGCATTATATTTAAAAATGTAGAGTGCAAATAGCAATGCTACAGGAGACACACTTGGAAAGAAATGAACATGTGAATTTGATAAAGAAAGGATTTCAGGAAGGATATTCAGCAGATTATCAGGGACAAAGGAAAAGGAGAGCACTTATACTAATTGCTAGATGTGGTCCAATAATGATTAAAGAGGGGGAAAGATAATTATGGTAGCTTTGTAGTATTAAGGGGCTACTGGCAAAGGGGAGGATTATGCAGGCATATATTTAGATTCTTCCTAAAACTGCTATTCTGGAGCTTAAGAAAATTTTAAGAGAAATAATCGGCTTTCAGCAGGGAATATTATTTATAGATGGAGGCTGGAATTTGATTTGCAACAGTGAGGATGTATCTGGAGAACCTAGAAAGGAAAACATAACAAAAGAGGGTAGATTTCTAAAGACATTTATGAAAATATTTGGTATGGAAGACATGAATTCAGTAGTAGGAACTCAGGGAGAATTTATATATTTTTGTTCAGGATACAGTAATAGATCTAGACTAGAAGGAAAGTATATTTCATGGGAACATGTGCATTTAATTGCAAGCTTCAGCACTTATCCAATAAGTATTTCAGCTCATGAGGCAATAACAACTGAGATAAAAATGCAGGGTAGTGAAGCAAAAATGAGACAGTAGTACTTCCCTACTTACCTGGTAAAAAGAGAGGAATTTAAGGAATGGGTTGTGGAAATTATTTGAGAGTTATTAGGGAACAGAGAATTTTCTTCAGCAGTTATAGTTAGTGAGTAGGATAAAATAAAAGTGGAGTTTAAAATAGGTAGAAATAAAAGAAAAAGAAATATGGTTAAGAAGTAATAGGAATTATTTAGAAGGGCTGACAAAAAGTACTGCAGAATAAGGGAATCTCACAGAAAAAGAAGAAGTACAACTGCAGAGGGCTAAACAGAAAATAAGGGAATATCTGTATATTTTGCATGAAGTTAGAAAGGTTGCTGTTAAGCAACTGTTTTTTGCTGATAACTGAGAGCATAAAAACTTTTAAAACAATGACTTAGGCAAAAGAAAATAGAAAGGGTTGTTGCCAAAATTAATGAGCCTATAACAAGAAAATAAGCAGAGATCCTGTAGCGGTATTAAAGGTATTTTAGAAATTTTATGAAAATTCATATAAAACAGAAAAATGTGGAAATCAAGAAAGAAAGAACACAAATGGAAATATTTATGGAAGACTTAAGTATGCCAAGGTTAGAGGTATATTAGGTTCAGCAATTAACAGTTAAGATAAGAAGAAATGCATGCCAATGTAATCCTCCTCCCTTGCCAGTAGCCCCTTACTGCCACAAATCTATCATTATTATCTTTTCCCCCTCTTCTACCAGTATTGAAGCTCCTCCAGGAATTAGTACAATTACTCCCCTTTTTCTTTATCCCTTATATTCTGCTGAGTATCCATCCTAAATCCTTTCTTTATCAAATTCAAATGCTATTTTTCCAATTATCTCCTGCAGCATTAATATTTGCACTCTGCATGTCTTAATATAATTCAATACTCTTACCTTTCTGTATTTACCCATGCAGTCTTCTACATTCCAAAATAATATGGATAGTGTAGCCATTAAGTTATTACTCCCACCTATTATACGACAGCTTTTTTAAATGTTTATTTCCAGCTTTTGCATTACATGCACCCACTAATGTATGGCAGGTTAATCTTTTATACAATTTGACATCCCTCCTCTAGGCCAGTAATTAAGGAGTCCAAATCCTCACCACAAACACCAGTGAGGGAAGTTCACTTGGATCAAAAAATGTATACACACAGTATTTCCAAATGCAGTTCTCTGCACCAAGCATAATTTCTCTTAAGAGCACACAGGGAACACACTCCCATCCAGGGGCTGGGTTTCCCTCTCTCTCTCTCTCTCTCTCTCTCTCTCTCACCAGGCCCCAAATAAGACTCCACACTGACCACAGCTGTAGCGTTGAGTACTCAGCCGAGTGTTCCAAGCCAAGTCCTCCATCATGCTCTCTGTGAGTGTCCCTGCTCCAAGTAGCTGATACACATACTCTGAGATTTGATTTTTCATACACACACACACACACACACACACACACACACACACACACACACACACACACACATATCTGGGTAAAGCTGGCAGACTTACCAGCTATGCTCCCTCTGCCCAGACTATAAGGTAGTTACACTGCCACAAAAACACTCCAAAACCAGCTACTCTAAGGCTCTTATCATGGTATTCAATTATACTGAGTCAAATTAATACTAATACAAATGGTAGCGTTTGACCAATCCAGCAAGGCGTTTAAGAGCATCACAGTGCCATCAAATAAATATAAGTACTTTCAAAGGTTAAAATATTTTCTAAAAGACCAGCCACAATGAAAAGTTTAAATATATTTAATAATAAATTATAAAAGAACATAGAATACTAAATATCTATTTACAATAAACCCCAGAGTTTCAGTCACAGGCAATATTAAAAATAACACAAATGGAAAGGTTCACACAAATAGAGAAAAGCAATACTTAACCAATCTCACTACATTTTCCTGACTGCTCTAAAGAATTACTGTTCTCTAGTTCACTTACTAGAGTAAGGCAAGATGAAGTGGATGAGTGATCTCTCTTTGTCAGGTTTCAAAAACAGACTCCCCTAAGACTTCTGTCTCATCTAATATTAAAGTATCATTTCAGTGCTGGCTTACAGAATGACATTGCACACACCTGGTCATCTGACATTTGGTTCCCTCACTGCCCCCTTTACTAGAAACTGAACAAGAATCTAGCACGTGTGTCATAATTCACACATATAGAGCTTTGCTACGATGTGTTACAGCATCTGAAAGCTATAAAAACATTTCAAAAACTTCCACCCTTCTATGGCAGCAATTCATTCACCCCTAGGGACAATACAGTAGGATTCCTAGTCCTGGGTATCAAAGACATTTTGTCTCTGGCTGCAATCAGAACTGTAATATACAATCTTTATGACCTAAACCAGGTAATTTAATTTCCGACAGTTTTTCAAAGTTATCTGGACTGAGATTAACCTCTTCTCTTCCAGTATCCTCTGCTATGATATATTCATTTCAACAGTTATATTATACAGTCTGACATACAGGTGTATTTCTTTTCTGTCCAGCAGGACCCACTGCTGGTACATTTTTTAACACAAGCAACTTTACAAATACATTTTCAACACAAGCACCTGTACAAATCAGTTAGATATACAAATGACATATAATTCTTTACAAAACTCCAGCTAGCTATGCTGACATATGTTACACATCCACTGCCTTATTTCTCCTGGCATAGCTGGCACTACCTCACATCATCACACCCCCCCCTCCTTTGAAGACTCAAGCTAGTTTTTCCAGTGACCCTGGAGAAATGTAGCTTGAGAGAAATTAGCATGTCTGAGAACACATTAACCCATACCCTGTCTTGATAGCCCATCTGCATTGGTATCACTGACCTCATTATGATGCTGCACTGTCATGTCATATGCCTGCAACCCTAAGCTCTACTTTATTAACTTGGCATTTTGCTGGCCGGCTCGATATAGCCATATATTCCCCTCAGACTCCTCCTGCCACCCACTGCAAATACTCAGCACCAGGGCCTCCCTATCATGGTAAGGTTTCATCATGTTAACATGGTACAGTTTGTGCCCCTGCCTCCTGCCTAGCAGGTTTACTGTGTAGTTAACATCACCGACCTGCCTTACCACTTCAAAGGATCCCTCCCAAGCTGCCTACAACTTACTGTGTCTGACAGGAATTAGAACCATACCCTTAGCTAGCTCAGTCCTAACTCCCATTAGTGAGTGGGCTGTAAAGTTCTGGTCAGGGTAGGGCTAGATTGATTGACGAGGCTAGAGGACAGAGCTTAATAGTCAGTGTGAGGAGCTATTTCCAAAAAATAAAAAAGAAAATGCTGTATTTTTTCTGCTTACACTATTACTATTACTGTGCAATCTGGGAACATCAAGGCAAACATCATTAATGTAAAGTGAAAAAAAGAATAATGCAAAGCACTGATCCTCCAGGATGGCCTCTGTGGAGTTACCTTTTCCCTACAATACCTCTTTCCTTTAGTCTGAGATTCATCTCAAAAAGCCATATATTTCAACATGCATTAAAGCAGCATTTTACCACACAATGGAAATACAACTGTGGAATGACATAAAGCATATATGCTGTTAGTGTATTTCACCTAATGATATATATAAAGCATATATGCTGTTAGTGTATTTCACCTAATGATATATATATATATATATATATATATATATATATATATATATATATATATATATATATATATACTACGTTTTTGATAGTATGTATATATAAAAATAAGTTATTTATTTATCATAACATTCTATCTGTGTTGTCCATTTTCATTATTCCTCAACAAGTAGGTTTGGATCCAATCCTCTGATCCAACTTGATTGCTTTTTACAACTTGTGGATGCTGAAAACTCTCAAGCTCCTCCCTTAACCATAATGCCCTAGTCCCCCTCCATACCTCAGATCTTGTTTGTTGATCTTATTGCTAATTAAGAATCAAGGAACAACCATTATATGAGAAACCAATATCTGTAGCTCAAAGGTAAGAACATTGGTTCTCATTCTTCCTAAAATCACAAACAAAATGGCAGGGGGCTGGAGGGAGGGGAGCTGAGGAAGAATAAAAATGGACAACACAGATGAAACGTTATGGTGAGTACATAACTTCTTCATCTGATGTTGTCAATTTGCATGCATTCCTCAACAAGTGGGACAAAATTTCCACCTACCTAAATCCCAGGAGGACTCTAAGGAAAGATGTTTCTGAGTATTGTAGAGCTGAAGGCTGCTCTTCTCTGAGAGACCAGATCCTATTTGTAATGAGCACTAAAGGTATGAGGATTGGCCCAAGTTGCAGCAGCACAAATATCATCCATGGAAGATCTGGATAAAAATACTGATGAAGTTGCTGTGGACCTGGTTGAATGAGCTGTCAAAGGTTTTGGCAAAGATAAACCCAATTTGTTGTAGACAAAGGAAATGCAATCAGTTAGCCACTTGACTAAAGTTACTTTGGTAATTTCCTTGCTGAATTTTGATTCCAAAAAGGAGACAAATAATTGATCTGATTTTTCTGAATTCTTCCATTCTATGCAAATAAAAATGTGACTGTGAATGTCTAATAACTGTAACATGTATTCTCCTTTGTTTGAAGAATTTGGAAAGAAAACTGGAAGATTGATAGATTAATTGATGTTGGATTCTGACACCACCTTAGTAAGAAAGGATAGACTGGTACATAAAGATACCCTATCTTTATGAAAAAAAAATAAATAAGGAGACTTAGAAGATAATTCTGAGACTCTTCTAGCAGAGGTTATGGCTACTAAATAGATAGTTTTCCTGGTTAAAAATTTTAAATCACACTTTGTTGACAGTTCAAATGGAGATTGAGGCAACATTTGCAAAAAATAAATTCAAACCCCATGGTAGAGTTGGATCTTTAATTGGGGGTCTTAGAAGAAAGGTTCCCCTTATAAAGGCCTTACAAGGTTTTGAAGAAGCTAAGGTGGAATTGTTTACTCCTACATGAAAATAAGAAATGGCAGTTAGTTGTACTTTAATAGCTGAAGAGTTAGCCCCTTCATTAAAACTTGTAGCCAAAATCTCATGAACTTTAGGTACTGGTGCTGAAAAAGGGTCAGTGTTTTTCTGTTGTGCACAAAAAAAACAAATCTTTTCCATTCACTTCTGTAAATGTTCTATTGGATGCTTTATTGAAGACAAAAGAATGTGACGTAGAGGGGAAAAGAACCTGAGCTGTCTAGCTATCAAAGGAAGTGGGTAAACCATGTGGTCAAGTTTAGGCCTAAAATGTCTGTGTGAATCATGTCTGTTGGGTGAGACAGGAGGTCTGGAACTGAATCTAGAATCCATGAAGGGTGAAGTAAATGACACCAAAAAAAGGGGAACCAAATCTGACAAGGCCAATACGGGGCAACGAGGATGACTGTGCTTTTCAACTGAGATGCTTTCTGGAGAAATTTGGGAATTAGAGGGCTTGGAAGTAAGCATAGAGGAGACTGGGGGCCAATTGTGGTGGAGATCATGTCTCAGTGATTCCCCCAGTGAGGGGATCAGGGCAAAGAACCCACTGCACTTGTTGTTGAGGGAAGGGTTATAGAGGTCACAGCAAGATTGGCCCCATTGGCATAATATTTTTCCCCAACTCTCATGTTGAGAGACCACTCGTGAGGCAATGAAATGGACCTGCTCAACCTGTCTGCAATCCCATTGGATTCCCCCGCAATGTGCATTGCTATCAGAAATCGATTGGATGAGATCACCCACTGCCACAATCTTAGAGCTTCTTGACATAAGGGGTAAGATCTGTTTTTTCCTCATTTGTTGATGTACAAGACCACTGACATATTGTCTGTCTGAATCAAAATAGTCCTTGAAGGAAGAGAGTCTTTGAAAGCCTGCAACACTAGGTGGACTGCTGTCACTTCTAGAACATTGATATGTGTGTTGGCCTCTTTGGGGGTCCATGTGCCCTGGACTGTTTTCCCAAGAAGCACCCCCGACCCACTAGCCTAATAACCCCCTATTGTAGCTATAATGAGTGCTTTCTCTTAACCTTTTCTAGTTAATTTTCTTTCAAGGTCTCTAAATTTCTTCTTTGCTGGTATCCAGCCAATGTACTTACTAGCCAGTAACTGAATTTTACTCAAGCTGGCAAGCTCATATTTCTCAGTTTCTTTTTTCACACAGCGAAAGCTGAGATTAAGTTTTTGATCAGTGTACACCTGTCTTGGGAGTCCATTTTTCAAACATTGTTATTGAATTTTAAAATATATATATAAAAGTAAAAGGACAACGAAAGGAATAACAGCTGATACAATGTTGGAAAATAAATAGCAATCTAATACAATATTTCCGAATCTGGACTTATATAACTTAAACACAATGTTTTTTCAATCAACATTTTCTAACACTGAATCAATGTTATTCCAATATTTAAAAATTGAAATGGTATAAATAGTGCTTACTCTGATGACATCTTTTTATTTCATGTTTTATTTATTTATTTATTTTTTGACAAATCAGTGACAGGTTCCAAAAAGTCACTAAATAATGAAGGTGTGTCACATTTCCAGTTTATAGCAATCACTCTCCTGGTAAATGCCAATATGCCCCATTTATCATGGTTCTGATGCAGTGTCACATAAAACATGGCAAAAACATGTCTTACCCTTTGTCACCACCATCTGGCCATCTTCCATCACCTTCACTTCTACCCCTCTTACCTCTTTCTTCAGCCTCCATGCAAGCACTGTAGTATTCACTTTTTTCAATGTGCACCATTTGTCTTTCAACTCATGAGCTTGTCTTCCAAATTCACTGTTGTTGCCAAATCAGTCTGAACTTTGAATTTCTCTATTTGTCACACATTTTATGTGTACTTTGGTGATTTCTTTTCTCTGAACACTTCAACCTGTTTTTTTGTGAAATCACCAGTTCATTCCTTAAACATTGATCTTCAATCTTGCTTACCACATCCACCATAAAACCCTCAATGCATACAAATCTCATACAGTTAATCTCTACTTAATAAACATGACTATTCTATTAAATTTTGATTCCGTTAGTGTTATTAGTTTTAAATGTGATATCTAAGTACCTTTGCCTATTTTATCATCTATTATTTTGAAATCATGACAAATCACCTTTTAATCCAACACTAAATTCTATTCTTCCTTTTACCCTAACCCATTGTTTTGAAACAAAACTGTGGCTAATGATTATGGCTTAATTCTCCCTAAAATATGTGCAGTTATCTACTCAAATAGTCACATCTTCTTTTCACTTATGTTAATATTTCTTTCCTTCACAATTAAATCCATCCCCCCAAAAGTGTATAGTGGCAGTCTAGAAAGGTTGTCCATAATCCTGCCCTTTTCTATGATGTGCATATAAACTAGTGAACCTTATAACAACCCCTATCCTTCTCCGTTCCATTTCAAAATCCCAGAACAGTTATATCTACAAAATAAATAAACAAACAAACAAACAAATAAATAAATGAAAACATGGATTTTACTGCTTAGGTAACATCATTGTCTTAATCAATTTAACTAATTTTACCCATCTATATATCCAAACAAATAAGCATATCTGCATTTAATTCTTCATGTAATCCCAAAAAGCCAAGCCTTCTTTCTTTCTTCTATTACATGCCACATCCTTTTTTCTACATATACCTATATATATATATATATATATATATATATATATATATATATATACCTATATATATATATATATATATATATATATATATATATATATATATATATATATATATACCTATATATATATATATATCATATCATATCTTTATTGTTGCTTTTTCTTCCTCTTCTTTCTACCACACAAATCCTCCTCTTGAAGACCTCTAGTTTCCTCTCCTTTACTTTTATTTGAAGTATCATCTTCCACTATCGTTTTGCACACCCTATGTACTTTTATCATTGTAGACTTATTGCTAATCTTTGAAGATTTTCCCTCATTTTATTCTACACTGCATCTGTTTTCTGAAAGACCTTAACCGTCTGTTAATGGCAGAAATTGCTTATCATACTGTTCTAAAACATCAGCAAAAATCTATAGAAGGACCTGGCATTAAGTCTTCTATATTTAGTATTTCTTCAGTTTAATTTTCTTCTTTTCTGTCAATAAATCTTGTTTAATATCCATATCTGAATCCTTTGTACATGCAGATTTCTCACATTCTGAAAAGAAATGGCTGCAGTATTCATATAGAAGTGCACCATAATTTAGTACAAATTCCACTCAAATGACCATTGTTTGTACATATTAAACAATTTATATAGTCTCACTTTAAATTATCTAATTTGAAGCATTATTTTTGCCTGGCTGATATAAAATAGCATGCCACTATTTTTTTGTGAATACTCACTGTGTAAGTATTAGACATACAAAAGGTCATAATAAATAAAGTCAAGTTATACAGAAGAATGCTGATCAGTGAGGTAATACATTATCAGCAATTGGTTTGATTTGTGATCAGAAGAGTACCACAGAAGACAATACCAAGCCCATTCCACGACCAATGGGTACCACAGAAGTCAGTACTGGTTTGGTGTTTGACTGCTTAGGTACCACAAGGGTCAATCCATCATCAGTAGGGTACCAAAGGAATCAGTACTAGGAACAGTATGTGACTAGTGGGGTACCACAGGAGTTAATACTGTGTGTGGCCAGTCAGTGAGGGACTGGACCTTGAGCACTGCCCTACTATGTGAATCAGTGTTACGGCTGTTTATAACCAGTAGAGTATCAGAGAAACTGTCCATGACTAGTAGGGTACTCATAAAATTGTTACTGGGGTCAGTCTATGACCAGTGATGTACTGTAGAAGCCAGTATTGGAAGTGATCTGTGACTTTTGGTTTTCCATAGAATTTACTACTGGAACAAATTTGTGACTGGTGGGGTACCAAAGAAGTCAGTACCATGCTTATTCTTTTTTAGTGTCTTCAACACAAACAAACAAACAAACAAATAAATAAATACACTGTTGGAAGGGTACCAAAGAGGTCAGTCCTGGGGTGATCAATTTCAGTGTTATAAAAAATAAACTGTAGGAAGGACTGGAATGAAAGGTTGGCTTTTTTAGTGAAAACACAATATTCTGCACTGGAGCAGATGGAGAGGTTGATGAGAACAAAATACAAGAAGACTCATCAAGATTAGAAAAAATAATTACATATTTATGTGATAATCCAAAGGTAATGCATAGAAATGCAAAACAACAAATATAGGAAGCAAAATCCCTGGAAGGAAGCAGAGTTGGGACTAAATAGTAGTAACAACAAAAGAGGAAATGTACCCAGTTAAGCAATATGAGGGAGCAGCGAGGCAGGCTGGCAGAACATGGGGTGGAAGGAAGATCATCAGAAGCAAACAAGAAGATATATAATGGACAAGACTCCATGTCAGTGGTTTGAGCAGAAGCTTCATTCTTTTGAGTGGGGACTGTGATTCAGAGTTTGTACACTTTCCAGTGTATCAGCGATTACTGTATTGTGTCAGCCTTCCTATTTCAGCCTATCAGCGACTGTTTTATTGTGTTAGTCTCCCCATTCCAGCCTATCAGTGACTGCTGTCTTATGTAGGTCTCCCCATTCCAGCTTATCAGTAATTGGTGTTCTGTATCAGCCTCCTTATCCCAGCTTATCAGTGATTGGTGTCCACAGCAGCCATTGTCCCTGCCAGCTCAACCAGCTGTAATTAGAGTTTTGCACCTAACTGCTCCTTCCTCATGTCAGAGGTTGGGGTCCTATACCTGTCTCCCCTCCTGTCATATTGGTGTTTGATGTCTGATGTCAAATTTTTTTCATGACCAGTCAGTGACTAAAGTCTGTGACTTGTCTCTCCCTCTTTGCATTCATTCAGCAACTGGAGATTCCACCCTCCTCTAGTAATTCTTTAAGTAATCAGTGACCCTGTCCTCCCAAGAAGCACTCTGTTATGATTGAAGAAGCCCCCACACCTCTGTATTTTCCCTGATGGGAATCAGAGAATGCTTCTGTTACCTCTTGGCAGTGACTGGAATACCATGACCAGCCTTCATCTTGCCAACTCTTTCTGTTAGTGACTCATCCAGATGTTACACATCAAACCAGCTGCTTGCCATACTTACCACTCAGGATACACCATACCAGTTTACATGATCTCCATAATGATGTTAATGATGCAGGCAGTTGTTATGTTTAAGACATTAACATCACTGGCATTGTATTGTCTATGAACAAGCCATGGCATATTCCTCTACCATGATGTCCTACACTAAGCCCTCCTCTTGATATTCTGTAACCTGCCTCACCACTCTTCGCCAGATGATAGCATAGCACAACAAGGCTCCAGAATGCCGTTTGCCCACATTAGAAATCCACCAAGATGCAGTCTGGTAGCAGTTCATAGGACAGCAAAATGGTGGTCAGTCTGCACTAAAACCCACATACAAAGAGAGAGAGACTAGGAAAGATTCACATGTGTGATGATTGAGGTAGTTCCATTTGTACCAGGAAGAGTAGGGCAGTGCATGTGTAACATATGCCAGCATAGCTAGCAGGAGTTTTGTAAAGAATTGTATGTATTTGACTATCACACTGATTTGTACAAATGTTTGAGTTAAAAATATATTTGTAAAGTTAATCGTGTTAAAAATGCATCAACAGTAGGTCCTGCTGGACAGAAAGAATGTGTGCATATATATTAGGTTGTATTGTTATAACTGATCAAATGTGTATGTTTTATCAGAGAACCCTGGAAGGGTGGAACGTTTGAAATTCTGTTATAGCTTTCAGATGCTGACATAGATCTTGTCAAAGCTCTGGTGTGTATTGCACCTCAGTTAGGTGACCAGAGGTGATGTAATCCTCTAACCAGCATCCGGTTTCTTCAGAAGATTTCTGACAGGATATATATCTTATACATCCCCACAGACAGACAGACATCATCTGACTTTTGCTGTGTTAAGACACTTATCACACTTCAGCATGCCTTGCTTAGTAAACAGTCAGGAAACAGCAATTCTTTAATTACTCAGGAACATTTAGTGAGAATAGTTTAATATTGATTTCTACAACTGTGTGAAATGATCCAACTGTATTATTTTCTATATCTCTGTGGTTGAAACTCTGTTGTTTATTGTATTTAGTATTCTTCTGTGTCCTATTTTTTATTATTAAACATTTTAATACCTTTCATTGTGGTGGTCCTTTAGAGAATGCTTTTAACATCTTGCAAGTGCTTATGCTTATTGCAGTGGCACTGTGGTCGCTCTTGAAAACTTTGCTGCTTTGGTCACACTCTACCATTTGTATTAACATCACATTTATACAGTATAATTGGGTACCCTTGTAAGAACCTTAGAGTAGCTGACTGGTGGCAGCATAATTACCACAGAGTCTGGGCAGAAAGGGGAACAGCTAGTAAACCTGTGCCAGCTTTTCCCAGGTGTGTATGTTTGTGAAACTCAGATATTCAAGTGTGTTTGTCAGCTACCGGGAATAGGAACACAGAGCTCCAAAGTGGTCAGTGTGGAGTTGTGTGTGGGCCTGGAGAGAGAAAGACAGTCCAGCTCCAGGTCTGGAGCATGCTCCCTGTGTGCTCTTAATGGAAATTGTGCTTGGTGCAGAGAGCTGTATCTGAAAATGTTGTGTGTATTCATCTTTTTGCTTTTACTGACCATCCCTCAACAGAGTCAGAGGTGAGGATGAAATCTTCTTGATTGTTGGCCTGGAGTAGAAACTGTGTCACAACATGTATAGCTTTAAAGAAAGGAGAAAGAAAAAGAGACATGACAAAATATTTGAGTACATTAAAGAACCCAGTGACTCCATGTGGTTGCCATTTCTCAAGCAGATTTTATAAGCAAGATACCTTTGGAGAAATGTGAAAAAATTTTAATTCACAAAAATGATGGAGTATGACTGGTATCCTGAAGGTGGAAGAGTCATAGACACACAAGTAAGGTAATGTTTGCATAGGTGGGAATTTAAGCTACTGTTTAAGCAGAATCTGCAGCTTATCCAGAATGTAAGGAAAAGGGCAAGCTAGGTGGGCCACGAAGCTGTTGCCCACAGTCAAAATCTACAATTTTATCATTTTGTGTAACACAATCTAATTTGCCATACTACCTGCTATTATATAATGTTATCATTCTGTGTGACAGGGTCTGACTTATTGTATCAACTAGCATAGCACAATGATTTTCATTTTTATTTTATTAATTTGGACCCCTTTGCATTTAATGACTATTGGGGCAATCGCAGTAACTCTACCCATATTTTCCCTTCCAGCAAAGGCTGACCTCATTGCACCCATCACCCAGGCAGCCATCAGATGAGTTTTGTTTATGCCCTAATGTCATGTCCCCTTTGCATACTGTAGGAGTGCTCAGGGTAGGGGTATGCAATGGGTACAGGTGTGGAACTTCTTGTTTGATACAGTCCCTCAAGCAGCTCTTCTCTTCTATTTTCAAGCAGATAGGTTCATAGGCAAGTACTAGGCTAGCTGCCCTTATGGGTCATATTATGTCTAGCCAATTTTTCTTTTGCTAGTTCAAATAATCCATCTAATTTGGTACTAGATTAGCCTTACCCATCACATGGTCGATAATTATATATTAGCCCTAGTGGGAATAACTGGGATCATACCATAGATAATTTAAGGTGAACCCATGCATGAGATAAAGCATTTAGGAGCTTCTTCTGTCCATTAGTAGTACAGGGGTGGTCCTGGGGAAAGTTTTCTGTTTCACATCCATAGATCCAAGTCACACTTGAATATGGACAGGTATGAACTTTGTTTTACGGGATAGGTAATCTGTTCCAGAGCAGATGTATCCTCTGAGAGATATGCCTCTCCCTCCAAACTGTTCTATTGATGTTACAGAAGAGGTTTAGATCACTTGAACAAGTATTTCTGATGCCATTTAACTTGTTGATATGCAGCAAATCCAGCAGTATTGGGTCAGAGGATGCCTTGTATGCCAGAAACGGGGCACCTCTTAACACTCTGCAGCATACCAAGTATAGCGACAGGGCTTTGAGTTGGTCCATGTAAGACATCAATTTGTTTAAGTTTTGTATCCTTTTAGTAAGGTATCTCTGTGGGCATTCCAATTGTTGCATGTATCTGGAGAGATAGATGCCATGAGGCCTGAGTAGAGGGGACAATGACATCCCTAGATCTAGACACAATCTATCTGTTTATAAGATGTGCTTACGGCAATAGATGCATATGTTGGTTGAACAGTAGGTTGCTGTCCACATACATTCTCAAATCCCAAACAACTGTATCAGCTCATAGGGGCATATTGTTGATGTGGTAGTTCCCTGGAATAGATGACTTCCCAAAGGATATGCTAATGCATTTTTGGCATTTAGTTTCAGTCCATGATTTTGGCACCAGTTATCTACTTTTTGCAAACTTTAATGCAGGACTAGTAAGTCATCTGGGAATTCTGCAAACTAAGTCAGCCAGAGCCCTTAAGTATTAGCTTTTACATTATAGATGTAGATAGCAAACAGGAGGGGTCCTAGTACAAAACTCTGGGGGAATCTATTGGTGAATGGTCTCCTCATGGATGTAACTTCCCCTATTTTGATTTCTTGCATCCTATTAATGAGCCAGTTGGCAATCCAGCAGGTGACCTAGGAGTTTATTCTAGTTTATTTAGCTTTTCTACTATGCCTGAGTAGGGAATTGTGTCAAAGTCTTTGGTCAGGTAGAGGTATGTTGTGTATACCATTTTACCTTCATTAATTGCTTTGATGACCTTTTCAAAACATACACCAGGTTGAATAAGCATGACCTGCCCTTGACAAATGCACACTAAGAGTTGTCCACTCTTTAGAGGCTCCCTATGTCCTTACTGATTAGTTCAATGATAAGTCTTTCCATGGTGTGGCATATGTGACAGGTCAGAATTATGGGTCTGTAATTGCCTGAGTCTATAGAAGATCTTCCCTTATGCAGGAGAATGATTGTATTTGTTCTCCATTTGCATAGTATAAAACCTGTATGGATGCTGAGGTTGAACAGTGTTGTTGGGGGGGGGGGGGTAAATTTTGATTCATGCTGTTTAAGTTGCATCCAGGGATATTGCCAGGATCCATCAAAGCAATATTTTTAGCTTTTGGTAGAGCTTTTATGACTTGGTCTTGCAGGATAGCTGTAGGTGAGACAATTAGGTGTGCTTACAATCTTTGAAACTCCCAAATGTCAATATCTCCAAGCATAACCTCAGACCATGCAAAAGTAAAACATCATTTTTGCCCCACTGCACACCCATGTGGTGAGCTGTGCCCCCCCCCCACTCCCCTGCTAATTATTTATTTACATATCATTTGTTTACCAGGAAAGTCTGACTTGGAACAAAGCCAATTTTCAGTGGAGCCCTGGGGAGAAACACTCTATGGGAGGAAACCAGACCACCCGGAGGAAACCCACATGAATGCGTGGAGGACATGCAAACTACTCACAGAAGGCACCTCAACCAAGAATTGAACCGGAAAACCTCTTGCTGTGAGGTGACAACGCTACCTCTGCACCACTGCACCATCCTAATTATGTATACTACCTCCAGGATTGCAAAATCCCCAGTAATGGGACATGTTCCTCAACCTCAGGTTTCTTGATGCCATACACCTATCGACAATATGTTTTGTCATCCAAAGTTTGCCAATAAAACGGACATCAACATTAGGGAGTTTTGCTTATTTTAAGTGCTCCTAAATGTATATATATATATATATATATATATATATATATATATATATATATATGGGTCTACGTCTAATAGCTGACTGTCATATAGCTGACTTTCATATAACGGAGAGAAAAAGAACAAAAATGCATAGACCGAAATGACAGCTTTTTACAAGAGTAAGTAAACACTTGGCTGACATGCCCTGTTCTCCACTGTAGTGCGATCCCAGAGAGTTGGTATATTTAGTTAGGGGTGAGGGGGCATAGCCCCCACCTAGGTGGGTTATATTAACCTCAGTATTAGATTTGCTAACAGTTGGTATTTATTCTGTTTTTAATGCATGTTTTTGTCTGTACTTTGTATTTGCCCATTGCGGACCAGCCCATCTACACAGTTAACTAATGAAAAATATATAAATTATGATCAAATACATAAATAACATAACAGTAATATATTTCATCTTCTTGCTGTCAGATGCCTACAAGTGTTGCCACCCAACGCACACAAATATACGCATATCCACATACACTCATGTGCCTGTGTATTACAGTTTCTTTTTTTATTGTGTGCAGATCAGATGTCTGATTTGTAATCAAATGAATTAACAAATACATAAGTAATATCCATAGTAATATATTTCAGCTTTTTGCTGTCAGATACCTTCAGTTCATCCCACTACAACTACCTCTGGCATAAACACACATAGAGGTGTGCCCCAGTTAGTCATTTTATTTACTGTGTTCACCTCAGGTGTATTATTGTGATCAAATGAGAGAAGAAATAATAGCCACAATAATATATTTTAGCTCATTGTAGTTAGACATATACAGTGCAACCAACTACAACCCCTCATACCCCTGTTCAGACATGTATTCTCCATTTAAACCACTATGTTAATTACACACACCTCAGAAGTCTTACTATGATCAAAGGGATGAATACATTGCAACAGATATATCTACTCAGTGATGATGATGCACACAGTGCAATCATTGCACCCCAGATACACATTTATCTATTAATTAAAGCCGCTTTATTGACTTTGCATATCTTATGCTTGACTATTATATATATTTCCCTTTAAATCATTGCCTTGCCATGTAGTTTAAGCTGTTTTGTTGTAGCATTACACTTGCAAGCAATCTTTTTTGGTATTTTAACATCAAGAGTTTAGCAGTGCACTGTACACAAATACACAGAAAGCGAATTTCATTTATAAAACTACCCTTAGAACTGAAATCTGTAACTTAGTTGGCTAAAACAAAGCCATTGCACAGAGAAAAGCTTAGAGCAGCTAGTTTCCACATTAACCAGCACTGCTATCAAATTTTAGTGCAATCTAATCCAGTCTAGTGCCAAACCCCAGAGACCACCCAAGCAGACTTTTGTATAAGCCAGTCCACAACCTACAGTAGCCTACTCAAATACAGGTCCAGACAATATGGATATGTAATTTCCAAATGTCTCCATAGCCAGCTTAGTAGATATGGGAATTCTGAGACAATGTAGCAATTGTCTCATATTTATAGACAACCATTTATTCTTAAAGAAACAAACACAGTATGCGAGAGATACACATGCAAAATTTCACCCAAAGCAAAAATCTCACATACAAAAAGGTTGTCAAGAACACACATAGCATATCCACTGCATATAGTGTCCACCACACGCATAGACCAACTTATGCTGCGGCACTAAAAAGCAAACTTCTCAAACCTCAATGACCTCCTAAGTCTATAAATGGCAATGCCTATCCTCAGCAATCTCTAAAGCACTTATGTGAAGGAACACCAGAAGCCTACACCCAGTGGATCCCCAAGAGCAAAGCCCATAAGGCAAGCAAATACATAGGTTCATAGGTTCATAGATTTGTACTAAGCTAACTGCCCTTGCAAGCCATTTTAAGTCTAATCAATTACCCTTGTGAGACTCAAACCCTGCACCTTGTGTTATAAGGCAAACACCTTAACCATTAGGCCACCCTCCCAACCCCTTACTCAGGACTTTTGTCATAGGGGACTCCATTGTCCAAAATGCAGATACCCCACTCACCAAACTGAACAAGGAGAAGATGTCACATTACCCAGGACTCTTGCCATAGGGGGCACTATTGTACAACACACAGATACCCCACTCACCAGGCTAAACAAGAAGAAGATAAGTCACATTACTCAGGACTCTTGCCATAGGGGGCGCTATTGTACAACACAAAGATACCCCACTCACCAAACTGAACAAGGAGAAGATAATGGTCAGTTATTTATCTGCAGCCAGGATTAGCCAAGTTACATATGCACTAAAGTAACTACACCACAGGTACCCCAGTATGATTCTATCATAGTCCATGTGGGCATTAATGACCTGAGATGTACTTCCATTGAAAGTCACCAGAAACTAATGCAGTCATTGAAGTCAGTCATCTTTTGTTCATACTGTGGCATAATTCTTGGCAAAGGTAGAATGTTGATCAGCAGAAGCGTAGCTGGTTCAACCAGCTGGTATTGTGAAACACTTCACTGTAATAAACAGATAAGACATCAGATTATTACTGTTAGATCTATGCCCCCAGCTCTTCCACTGAAGAAAATAATGAACGTTCCTTTCACTGGCACACTAACCAG
This sequence comes from Protopterus annectens, assembly GCF_019279795.1. Taxonomy (NCBI): domain Eukaryota; kingdom Metazoa; phylum Chordata; order Ceratodontiformes; family Protopteridae; genus Protopterus; species Protopterus annectens. The sequence continues at coordinate 1,022,962,165 of NC_056733.1, forward strand.
GTGGCCAGATGCATGACACTCCCCTGCCAACTTGTATGCAGGCATACACATCCAGCTCTGATGGACCCTCATGAACCTTTTGCACATCTGCAAAATGAGCAGCATCAGAACCACTAGATCCAAAGATTTATATTTTGCTTATGACATAAATAAGACATGTTGCTGAGACAGATATGTGTTTGTAGAGGATCCCCATGCTCTAGAACAGGCTCCCCATCCATTATGAAGCAGAATATATCCCTATTTCACTGTAACCTAGACCAATGGATGGAAATTCAGTTATTCACCCCAAGTCTGTCCCCCATGTCATTGACAGACAGAGGCAGAGGCAGACAATAATGTTCAAACTAACATACTGCCCCACATAACCTCTAGAAATGTCCAAATAGCATAAACCAATAATATACCCACTCCTATTAAACACATACATAGATACATGATACATAGGAACACAATTTGGTTGGGTTGCACAGCTAGGCTTATAAAGGACCTGGTGGTTGTTAGCCTGGTAGATACCAATGAAACTACAACTATGATCAATAGAATGAATAAATAAGTAATGACCTTAGTGCTCTAGCCACTGCAACTCCTCTCACATGCTTGCATACCCATACACATGCAGTGTGTCTCTGCCCCTGGGATGCTATCCTGAATGTCACACTGCTTTCACATGCACAGAATCAACCACTGCCCCACCCTGTACAAAATATTATCTGACTGTAACTCATAGTGGCTACAATAATGTGCTCCAACTTGTTGCTCACAGATACACACTGTTTTATCCCCAAAAACCATACCAGTGATCATTCAAGAGTAGTCATATAAATGTCAGGCTTTCAGATAGAGCCTGCTTCCCTTCTTCTCTCCAGAGCTATCCACCTTTTGTGTATCACTATGATCTGAGCATCTGATGAATGTCCAAGAATATCCACAATGATGTATTCAAGTTGTTGCCCTTATACTCATATAAACTTTCCCCATCCATGCAACCATCATTTTAGTGCCATTTGCTTTCACAGCTTGACTCTACTCTTTGGACAATCACCTCTGATGTGCGATCATAATAGGGTTACCACCCAGATCTCTCAATTTTCTCTGTTTTGGGAGAATGTTCCTATTTTCAGACCTGATTTACCCTTACATATAATGTACCTATTTTTGGAGGTATGTTCCTATCTTCAGGCTTGATTTATTCCTTCGACAATTTTCTGAATCTCCCTCATCACACATGATTTTTGAAGGTGTCTAGTACACAGAAAACCCCATTACATGACCAACATATTATTGGCATAAATAATTTAAAGAAAGGCAACAGGGATCTTACATCTCCTTTTTTAGAAGCAAAAATAAATTACATTGATAGAATTTATTTGCAATACAGTTCATTAAAGTGCACAGAATTTACACTGACACTTTGATAATGTGCTTACATTTGCAACTATGTTGCTGTTCTCTCTTTTCTTTTTGTTAAACGTGTTTCTGTGTAGTATCCCACATTCCTAACGGAAGTGGGAAGAGTTAATTACTATTCGGTAAACGTGTTTCTGTGTAGTATCCCACATTCCTAACGGAAGTGGGAAGAGTTAATTACTATTCGGTAAACGTGTTTCTGTGTAGTATCCTACATTCCTAACGGAAGTGGGAAGAGTTAATTACTATTCGGCATGCAAATGTTAGGCTAATTAGATGCCAACATTTTTGACTGATGTACTTATTTTCGAAGGCCTTTTTTGCTATTTAGTATTCAGATTTGATGCTAATTAGAAGCCTAACATTTTGGCTGATGTACTTTCTTTTCAAAGGCCTTTGTACCCATTTTCAATATCTGCAGGTTTTAGAGGTATGTTACCACCTATCCATCTTTCTGCAGGACAGTCCCTATATGGGCAGTTCTAGCCAGCAAAAAACATGAAAAAAATTCCAAATGTTCAGAGATTTTAGAACAAGAAAATTTCCTAAGTTTCCTCTGATAATTGCCCCCAAAATTAAAGTTATGTCCTCACCATAACTATGCATCTGTGTTGTCCATTTTTATTCTTCCTCAACTACTGAGGTCTCAGATCTGACCTTGGATCCCACTTGGCTGCGTTTACTGGACTCTCGAATCCAACTTTTGTGCTCCTTTCACTACCCATAATGCCCAGGTCAACCTGCAATAGCTCAGATTGCGTTTGCTGCCTTATAAGCCATAGACAGAACTAAACCTAGGTTAAGACTAAGGTAAGGCTAGTATGTGAAGACTAGGGCTCAAACCAGGAACAGAGGTTCCATAACAACCATAAGGTCATAAAATGTCATGTCACAAAATCCAGGAGCTAAATGAAAAGGGGAAGGAGGTGGGAAGATGAGGAAGAATGAAAAAGGACAACACAGATGCATAGTTATGGTGAGCACAGAACTTTAATATCTGATGTTGTCCTTTTCATTCATTCCTCAACTATTGGGACATAATCCCCAGCTACATGAACCTTGCCTGGCCCTCACAGAAGGATATTTTAGAGTATTGCAGAATTAAACGCAGCCCTGTTTCTGAAAGTGAAATCCAATTTGTAATGAGCAATAAAGGTATGAGCATTACATTGTTAGCTGCTCCACAAATGTCATCAATAGAAATTGTAGACCAGAAAGCTGATGATGAAGCTGATTATGTAACCATGGACCCGGTGGAGTATGCCTTAGGGGGCCTGGGCAGGGACAGACCACTTTGACTGTAAACAAAGTAAATGCAATCAGTCAACCATTTGGCTAAGGTAAATTTAGAAACTGGTGAACCCAATTTGTGTGGGGATAAAGCAATAAACAATTGCTCTGACTTTCTGAAACCCTTCATTCTATGGAGATAAAATGGAGTTGTCTATGTATATACAAAACATGAAGCATGTATTCACCTTTCTTGGCAAGGCTGGGAAAGAAAAGAGGCAAATTAATGGCTTGATTAATATTCATCCCTGAGGCTCTTTTAGGTAAGAAAGACAGATTGGTCCATAAGGTAATTGTGTCTTTGTGGAAGATGAGAAATGGAGATTTGGAAGAGAAAGCCTGGAGTTTGGAAACTTGTCTCACAGAAGCAATGGCCACTAGAAAGGTGTTTTTCCAGAATAAAAATTTTAAATCTGATTTAACTGATTGTTCAGAGGGGCTCTGAGTGTGTTAAACTTTGTAGTACAACTGTCAAATCCCAGGGCAGAGTGGTGTCCTTCATTGGCAGAGAAACCATGCAGTTAGCTTGATGCCTGGAATGTCCTGGTGGAACATCCCCATGGGATGACAGAGAAGGTCTGGACTGGAGTTCAGTATCCAGGGTGGATATAGAAAGTGAGACCAAAGGAAATGGAACCATACTTGACGAGGCCAAAAGGGGACAATGAGGAAAACTGTGCTCTTCAAGTGAAGTGTCTTCTGTAAGAATTTGGGAATTAGAGGTATTGAGGGATAAGTGTAAAGGAGATTGGAGGGCCAAACATAAACTAGTGAATCTCTCAGTGAATCTCCCAGATGGGGGATTAGGGCAAAGAACCTGCTGTACTTGTTGTGAGGAGACACAAAGAGATTGCAGCAAGGTTGACCCCATCAATGGAAAATCCTCTCTGTCACTGATTGATTGAGAGACCACTCATGAGGCATCAGAATTGATCTGCTGAGTTTGTCCACTAGCACTTTGGATTTCCCTAGTATCTGCATTGCCAGAAGAAAGCAGTAAAAGGAGATCTCCCACTGCCACACTTTTGTGCCTTTCAACAAAGGGATACGATCATCCCCACCTTGTTTGTACTTGTACCAAACCAGAGACATGTCGTCAGTTTGTATCACAATTGTCCCAAGAGGAAGGGCATCTTGGAAGGCCTGCAATGCTAGGAGGACCACTTTCACCTCTATGACACTGATGTGTGAATTGGTCTTTTCTGGAGATCATGTGCCTTGGACCGTCCATCCCAAGAAATGCCCCCCCCCACCTCAATTGAGAGGTATCCATTGTTACCGTAGCTACAAGAGTAGGAAGAACAAGAGGGTAGCCTTGGGAAACTTCATCTGAGTGGATGCTCTAATGTAGGTGGTCTTTGCATACTCATGTAAGATTGATTGGTGAAGACAAGGAATGACAAAGAATTGACCACTGAACAGCTAGAGTCCATTGAACAATGCACATATAAAAATGGGTCATAGTAACCAAGGTTATGGCTGCTGCCATTGACCCTAAAGCCTGAAGAATAAGTCTTGCTGGAGGAGAAGGGTGTACAATAATTTGCTCCACTTGACATCTGATAGTCTGAATTTAGTGTGGTGGAAGGGAGGCTATCTGACTGACTGTGTCCAGCTGAGCACCTATGATCTTCAGGCTGTGAATGGGGTGAAGATGAGACTTGCAGATATTGACTGAGATACCCAGGGATTGACATAAATGGAGCAAGTAGTCTCTGGATGTCTCTAGAATATTTTTGGTTAGGGTATTGAGGAGGCAGTTGCCTAGGTATAGAAATGCTCAGAATCCTAGCAGTCTCAAATGCGCTGCAAACTCTGCCATACATTTGGTAAACATCCTGAGAGCTTTGTTGAGATCAAAGGGCAGGGCTTTGAACTGGTAGTGACTGCACCCCAGCCAAAAGCAAAGAAATCATCGGGATCACCTGTTCATCTTGATGTGATAGTATGCATCTTGAAGAATGATGGAACACATCCAATCATTCTTGCGTAGAAACAACAGAATGGACTGAACTACAACCATTCAGAACTTTGACTTTTTTTACAAATTGATTCAGTTTACTTAGTTCCAGAATTGGTCTCAGGTCCCCTGTTTTCTTTGGCACTAAAAAGAATCTTGAGTAAGTTCAGAATCCCTTTTGGTCTGTTGGGACCTCTTGGATGACTCTTTTGTCTAGTAGCTTTTGAATTTCTAGAACTGCTGCCTCCCTCTGAACTGGGTGGAATGTTAGGGAGCCTCTTCCTTTTGTTTGGGTGAATCTTTGAAAATGATATGACATAACCAATGGATATGATTTTTAGCACTCAATAATATTTTGTTATTGATGCCAAGGAGTCTGGGTGCAGAGACAAGTGCCCCCCAACTGCCTCCACAGGTGGGCAGTCAGGCAACCTTTCAGGAGTGCTGAAAAGGTTTATCCAAAAAGAAGTCTCAGAAACCCTAGTTCTGTGGGCCTCCCCTGCTGAGGGGATGGCATCTTCCATTATAACTCCCTCCTGTGCTTTTGGGGAAGACATCCCTGTGTGAATATTGGAAAGGATCCAGAGACTTAAGGAACCACATTTTCTTACCTCTTTGTTGAATCATGGAAAAGGATCACTGATGATTACAAAAATGTATCCCTACAATAGACAAGGTGTCTGCATCCTGTTCACTCCAGAAAAGTGTTTCTTTAACAGTGGGGCCAAACAAAGACAATCCATCAAAAGGAGCATTCATGAATGTAGACTTGAAGGGCTCCACAAAGTCATACATGTGCATCCGGGCATGTCTCCTAATGGTTATGCCTGAACCTGTCACCCATGAAGTACCCTCAGCAGCATGGGAAATTAACCTTATGGACACATTAGAGATGGATAGAAGAGTGGCCAGTTGTGAAGATTTCTTGTAGTCCTCCACAGATATGGACTCACAGAGGGATTTGGAAAGCACTGTAGTCAAATCCTGCTGCAGCCTAGTGAAATGTGCCAAGCAGTTCAGAGACAGTACAGTAAAGGTCACTGAGACAAAAATGCACTTCTCAAATCTGTCCAGTACCCTGATTTCACTATTAGGGGGATGGACAGAGGAGCTCTGCTCTGCTAGTTTCTTCTTTGTGGCTGCTGCCATAACCATGGCATCAACAGGAACTACCTTGATCCAATGTGGCCTGTCCTTAGGGAGGGCAAGAAACTTATCTGGATGATGGGGAATGGGTTGTACAGTATCTGGTTGCTTCCACACCTGGTGAGAGACTAGATCTATAAGCTCACTAATCAAGGGAGTCACCCAGGATGTAGATGGGCCAGAATTTCCAGAAACACTGACTTCTTCTGAGAAGAGTAATCAGAGGACCATCCATCTTTCTGCTTGAGAATTTTTAAGATGTTTCTGAAGGAGACACCATCTGGTGGAGATTTGGGGTACCCCTCCCTTTCGTAGAAGTCAGTGTCTTCGGTGACAGACTCCTGAGGGCATATTCTCTTACAGCAAGTCTCCTTAGTGGGATGGTCCAGAGCAGTGTCCAAACAAGGGGGAAAATCCTCAAGTAGGACTGTCTGAACACTTGTTGGGGCTGGCTGTCCCTGCATGATAGGTCTGAGAGGATCAGAGCTCAGACCCTATAGGGGCAAGGATGTACGATTCAAAGTAGGAAGAGTAGTCCTTTCTCTTGGATGAGAGAAGATCTTCTCCACCACCTCAAAAGCAGAAGGACTAGGTAAATCTGTAGCTGGCCTCACCAGAGCCAAAGCTACAGATGCCACCATGTCCTGACCCTGCCTGGACACATACCTCAAAGGGGTAGTTGGACCTGAGCTGCCCAACACCAAAGCCCCAAGGGGCAGGGAAGGCTCTAACAACTTCGGCATGGAATCCAGCCCCCTCAGACCTGGGGTTGGCACTTCATCTCCATGAGTCATCCTGGTCCAAGGCAATCTGTGCCAGACAAGTCAGGGAAGCAGTCTGAGTCGAAAAACTAGCTGTCTTTGGATTGGATATCAAAACTCTGATGTTTCTCATATCCAAAGGCTCCAAAGTCATCAGTCAAATTGGAGAAGGACAAATCACAGTATGGGAAGCAGAAGGGAGGCTCATGGATCCAATGGGAGATGGAGCCGAGATAACCCCCATCTGAATCTGAGCTCTGAAAAACTTCCTCATCATCCTATCCACTTTGGCTTCAGAAAGGCTCCTGGACGACCTGATGGAGGAAATGGTAGATTGGGACTGAGACTCTCTCTCTCCTTGGGATGTCCTGAAGGAAAGGAAAATGGAGCCAAGGCGAGGCAGGCTAGAGAACCCTGGAGACCTGGTCCTTGCAGATTTAGAATGTGAAGGTGTTCATTCTGAGGATGTCAGGTCCTACTGTTTTCAGTTCAGATCCAAGGGTGGCAGATCTTATTTCTTTTGAACTTTAGTAGGAGACTCCGAAGAAGGAACTGACTTAGGAGAGTGTGTTGGAGATAGCTTTCTTGATTCCTTCAGCTCCAAAAAGGCCTTAGATGTTTTGTGAGGGTGTTGAGCCCCTGGAGCAGAAGAAAGGGAAGAAGAAGAAGGTGGCAGCAAACCCTTTAGAAACAGTTTGTTACAACAGTCACTAAGGGCCCTGGAATTAAATCTTGCACAAATTGAGCAGTCATTGTTTAAGTGTGAAGCACCCACACAATAGACACAGTGCCTGTGGCCATCAGAGTCTGGGATCTTGTGAGCACAGGAGGTGCATTTCTTAAAACCAGTGGGTTTATCAGCCATGATGATGTAAACAGAAAAGAAGCAGTAGGAGGTTAAAGAGGAAACCCTCTAAAGGGGAGAAAGAGGAAAAAGGAAGGGAAAAAAGTACCAACAACTGTACTGAGAGCTACCTTAGGTGGTAAATATAATAGAGACAGGAATGAAAGCTAATATTTAACCCAATGTGACAGAAAAACTTGTGAAAACTAGGTAAGGGAGAAAGAAATGATGAGGAAAATGAATATTATAAGAAAAAACAAGGAAACTGCACTCATTGAAAATATAAAATAAGCCCTAAAGATCTACGAGAAGGATCCATAGTGACATCACAGCAAATGAGAGCTGATATTGCAGGTTGGCCAGGGCATTATGGGTAGTGGGAGAGGTTTTGAGTTGGATCTGAGAGTCTAGTAAATGCAGCCAAGTTGGATCCAAGGTCAGATCTGAGACCGCAGTAGTTGAGGAATGAATGAAAAGGGCATCATCATCATCATCATCTTTCGGCTGTTCCCGTTAGGGGTCGCCACAGCAGATCACTTGTTTCCATTTCTTCCTGTCATCTGCATCTTGCTCTGCCACACCAACCACCTGCATGTCCTCTCTCACCACATCCATAAACCTTATCTTAGGCCTTCCTCTTTTCCTGTTACCTGACAGCTTCATCCTTAGCATCTTTTTCCCAATATACTCAGCATCCCTCCTCAGCACATGTCCAAACCAATGTAATCTTGCCTTTCTGGCTTTGTCTCCAAACCTTCCAACCTGGGCTGACCCTCTAATATACTTATTAATCCTGTCCACCCTCGTCACACCCAGTGCAAATCTTAACATCTTTAACTCTGCCACATCCAGCTCTGACTCCTGCCTTTTTGTCAATGCCACTGTCTCCAACCCATATAACATAGCTGGTCTCACTACCCTCTTGTAGACCTTCCCTTTCACTCTTACTGGTACTCGTCTGTCACAAATCATTCCTGACACTCTTCTCCACCCACTCCATCCTGCCTGTACTTTCTTGTTCACCTCTCTTCCACACTCACCATTACTCTGAACTATTGTTCCCAAGTATTTAAACTCATCCACCTTCACCACCTCTACTCCTTGCATCCTCACCATTCCTCTATCCTCCCTCTCATTTATACACATATATTCTGTCTTAGTCCTACTGACCTTCATTCCTCTTCTCTCTAGAGCATATCTCCATCTCTCCAGGGTCTCCTCTACCTGGTCCCTACTCTCACTACAGATCACAATGTCATCTGCAAACATCATAGTCCACGGGGACTCCTGTCTGATCTCGTCTGTCAACCTGTCCATCACCATTGCAAATAAGAAAGGGCTCAAAGCTGATCCTTGATGTAATCCCACCTCCACCTTAAATGCATCCGTCAGTCCCACTGCAGACCTCACCGCTGTCACACTACCCTCGTACATATCCTGTACCACTCTTACATACTTCTCTGACACTCCCGACTTCCTCATACAATACCACAACTCCTCTCTAGGCATCCTGTCATATGCTTTCATTAAGTCTACAAAAACACAATACACCTCCATCTGACCTGCAGCATCAGATCAATTATTTTGAATCTGACTACCACAATATTATATGAAACAAAAGAAACAACCCACATTCTACAAGCATACACTTTTATTTTGTCAAAAACGTGACCTCCAATAATTTGTACTGGTTGTCAGTGTGACAAAGAGAGATACTGCCAGCACAGCTATCTTGAATTTTGTAAATAATTATATATGTCATTTGTGAATATCAACATGATTTATATAAGTCGCTTGTGTTACAACTGGATTAGAACAGTATGCCATGTGTATATATCAAATTGATCTGTACAGACATGTGTTAAAAATGTATTTTATAAAGTGCTTGTGCTTAAAATGCAATCACAGTGTGCCCCACTGGAAAGGAACAGAAATGTACATGCACTATTGTAACTGTTTAAATGTATATATTTTAACAGTGGAAACTGGAATACAGGAAGTTAACTTCAGGAAAACAACTGAAATTAAATTACTTTATGGCTACATAACAAAAGATGGTATTTTTCAGTTTTCAATGTAACAAGAGACACAATGTCTGTGCTGAGGAGCTTTCTGTATTGTCTTTAAAGTGAAGCAATTACTAGTCTTGAAAATGTGGAGGAATGTAATTGTTTTTAAGACTTCCAGCATCTGCCAAAGATCTGAGTTCTATGTATTTTCACAGATAGATGCCTTATACTGCCAGCTCCCAGCAATAGGGCTTTCACCTGGGATAGAGTCAGATGATAAGAAATGATGTCATTCTGCAAGCTATCCCAGCAATAATATTTGAGATATTCATTTGAGAAGTCCGTTAGTGAGACAGGGCATTCTGCATTGTCTTGGACCTGACAAGAACCATTCATGTCTGCCTTGCTCTAAGGAAGTAAAGTTCTTGGGAGGGTGGCCTAATGATTAAGGTGTTTGCCTTACAAACACAAGGTGCAGGGTTTGAGTCTCACAAGGGATAATTATCTAGGCTTAAAATGGCTTGCAAGGGCAGTTAGCTTAGTACTAATCTATGAACCCATGAACAGTAACTCTCAGGAATATAGTAAAGCTTAATTTAGATATTTTTCTTTATTTAGTTGAGACTATCTTTCAGTGTTGTTTTAAATATTCCTGTGATTTTTAACTCTGATGTCACTGTGAATACATACTGAGTATGTTCGTGTTCTTTTATTATTTATTATTAAATATATTTAAACCTTTCACTGTGGCTCATCTGTGTAGAGATATTTAAGTTTTGAGAGTACTTGCATGTTTATTTGGTGACACTGTGTGCACTACTCCTAATAGCCTTGCTCTTGGTTAAACTACCATTGTATTAATATTAATATTACACAGTAAGATTGGACACCCTTTGTTAAGGCATTAAAATAGCTGATAAGTAGTTGACTCGTGTCAGTGATAACTACCTTATAGTCTGGGCAGAAGGGAGCATAGCTAGTAAACCTGTGCCAGCTTCTCCCAGGTGTGTGAATGTGTGTGTGTGTGTGTGTGTGTGTGTGTGTGTGTGTGTGTGTGTGTGTGTGTGTGTGTGTGTGTGTGTGTGTCTGTGTGTGTGTGTGTGTGTGTGTGTGTGTGTGTGTGTGTGTGTGTGTGTGTGTATGTTTATTTGTGTGTGTAAATCAAACCTCAAAGAGTGAGTGTGTCAGCTACTTGGGCAGGGACACAAAGCACTGGTGGACAGAGAGGGTGCTGGTAGGTCTTGGCTTGGTCACTCAGCTGAGATCTCAACTCTATAGCTGTGGCAGTGGAGAGTCTTATTGGTGATCTGGAGAAAGAGGGAGAAACCAGCCCCAAATTGGCTTTGGCCTCTGTGTACTCTTAAGGGCAATTGCACTTAATGCAGAGAGCCACATCTGGAAATACTGTGTGTACCTGTCCTCCTCCCAGTGTACATCCCCCACTGTTGCCAGTAGTGAGGATTGGGATCCTTGATTGCTGGTCCAGTGGTGGGTTGTCACAGTTAGTATGGTCTGACCTGCAGAATTTTAGTTTCTGTAAAATCAGCCTAGTTTGGACATCTGAAAAGGTGGCAGCCTTAGACAGTAAAGAAATTAAAATACACCAATAAAGTACTTGAATTTTCTGAGATCTGCAGCCAGCTAACTCCTCTAATAAGTTTATTCTTAAAAAATACAATGACAGGATTGCTTCTGCCAGCAGGGTTTGCAGTTACCATAGCAAAGAGAGGTATCTGGTGTTCTGAAAGTAATTACAGAAACCTCTGTGAGAGAAAACCTGTCCCTGAGGATAGGGAGCAATAACTCCCATTAACATGTTGGTCAAGCACTGAGATCTGGTCTTCAGGCAAAGATTTCTAGTGCTTTCTTGAAATACTAATAGGGTAATTCCAACTCTCTAATTAAAAAAGCAGATTGCTTCTGTGAGGAAGTGTGCATTCTTATCATTATGCACAGAATGAAGCAACACTTAATGCTAAATTGACAATAAGCCTGTAAGAGATGACCCAGTTGTTCAGGAGTTGGGAACTTATGAGGACAGTCACCTGAATTTTGACCAACACTTGTCCATTGTTATAAGAAAGTCCTTCTGTACTGCACAGCTTATAAACAAAGGGATTGTGTCCAGATCTGAGGATGTCATTGTCCCCCTTTACTGACCCTCATTAGGCCAGTCATTAAATATAATGCCCCCTTTGGCATGTATCTGTCCAGACACATGCAACAACTGGATGCCCACAGAGATACCTTATTAAAACGATACAAGGCCTAAATGACATGTCATACATGGACTGATGTAAAGACCTGTCGCTATATTCGGTACCCTACAGACTGCTAAGAGGTAACCTGCATCTGTGATACAAGGCATCTTCTGACCCAGTACTGATGGATTTACTGCACATCAGCAAGTCAAATACCATCAGAAATGCTCAGCCTTGGGATCTAAACCACTTCTGCAACATCAACAGAATGGTCTGGAGGGACAGGAATATCTCACAGAGGATACGGCTGCTCTAGAACAGCCCCCCCCCCCCCATCCACATAAACCAAAGTTCATCACTGTCCATATTCAAGCGCAACTTGGATCTATGGATGGGAAACAGAAAATTTATCCCAGGACTTCCCCTCGTACTACTAACGGACAGATGCAGCTCCTAAATGCCTTATCCCAGACATAGGTTCTCCTCAAATTATGTATGGTATGATCTCAGTTATTCTCATTAGGGGTAATATATAATTGGGATGGGTAAGGCCGACCAAATGGGAATGGTTATTTCAAGCACCAAAAGGGAAATTATCTAGGCTCAAAATGTCCGGCAAGGGCAGCTAGTCTAGCATTTATTAAGATTTATTTCCTTCTCAGACAAATGGAGCTGTTAAATTGATACCAGAAGCAATGCAAAACAAACAAACAAACAACAAAAAAGTGACCTGTTGCCAACAGAAGTGCCAAAAAAAATGATCAACCTAAACTAAGGGACTCTGGCTAACAAAGTTCGCAGATGACTGCAAACTGGGAGCCATTATTGAATCCCCAAATGATGTCAATACTCTACAAAAGGGCCTTACAGAAACAGATGCTTGGTGACAGAGCCATGGGCTCAAGCTCAATGCCAAGAAATGTATAGTTATCCCCTTTGGGAAAAAAACATGTACCTGCGAATTACCACATAGGTGGCAGTACACTAAACACTGAAAGTGTCTCACCTTTAATAACCACATCGCCACAACAGTCAGGAAATCCTTCTATGTGGCACACCTCATCACTAAGAGCTTTTGATCCAGAAAAAGAGGAGGTCATTGTCCCACTGTACTCATCCCTCATTAGACCCATTATAGAATACAACGCCCCATTTGATATGTAGCTCTCAAGACATCTGCAACAACTGGAAAGGCCACAGAAATACCTCACTAAAAGAGTCACAGGCCTAAAGCAGATGCCCTATGCTGACCACCTTAAAAAACTCCAGCTATACTCTGTTGCATATTGTCTACTCTGAGGCGATCTCTGCTTAACATACAAGGCCATGTCAAACCCAGAGCTGTTGGACATGCTACACTTAAAGAAATCCCAATCCCTCAGAGCCACACACTCCAGGGGTCTAAACCTTGTCATCACAATAAACAAAACATGCTGGAGGAAAAGGTTCCTGACCCAGAGACTCCCCAGACTCTGGAATAGACTGCCCATACATGTCAAGCAGAGTGCCTCTTTGGCCCTCTTCAAAAGGAACCTTGATGATTGGATGGGAGATAGGAAATTCACCCCGGGGATCATGTCAGTCACCCTGCTAGACAGGGGTCTAGGGAAGTAAATAGTGTGGGAAGAAATAGCCAGGGAATTGTTATGGCTAGGCTTCTATAGGCCCTGGGGCCAATAGCTAGGGTTACCACCTGTCCCTCTTTGCAAGGGACAGTCCCACTTCAGTCAGTTGTGTCCTGTGACAAAACCTAAAAAATGGCAAATGTCCTGAGATTTTAAGACAAAATATATTTCTTAAGTTTTCTTTAATAGTTGCATAAAACAGTTATTTTGTATCTGAAACACATAAATATTATATGAAATAGCATAAGCAATTCAAATGCTACAAAATAAGCTTTTATTTTGGCAAAAAAGTGAAGTTTTGTCCTTTGCAGTGGCCGGGGTTATGTTTTATCCTGCAACATGTCACATTTGTACAAACACAGACACTAAAGATAAAGATAATCAGAAGGCTTCTTCAGGTATGTCAGGAACATGGGCGGAAACGCCCAGATATGCTCTGAATTGTTGCATAACGGTACAAAATATACCGAACCTACAGACATAGCCAACATCCTGGCAGACAGATTCAGCGCAAACTTCTCCCCCATCCCCCCAAAGGTGCAAATGCCTATCCCAACTGAATGTAACCTCCCTGACATCACAGATGCACAGGTGAAAGCTGCCCTCTCCAACGCAAAAAACACAGCATCTATGGGACCGGACGGTGTCCCAGGCTGTGTCTTACACGAGCTCCAAGAAGAACTGAACCCTCACATTAAGTCACTGTTCAAACTTAGCCTTACTACAGGATATGTACCCAAAGAATGGCGTACAGCTACAGTGGTCCCACTCCACAAAGGTGGCGCCACAACGGACCCCGGAAACTAACGCCCCATAAGCCTGACTAGTCTGGCCTGTAAAGCTATGGAGCGTATTATCATGGAACTCATAAACAAAGACATTGGGAGTCTCCAGACACTGGACCCTACCCAATTTGGCTTTGTTAAGTGCAGATCTTGCCTCTTAAACCTAGATGATTTCTTTGAAACAGTTACCAAAGCCATAGATGAGGGCAAGGTAGTCCACACAGCCTACCTGGACCTCACAAAAGCCTTCGACACAATACCCCACTTGGGCATCATAAATAAGCTTACCAGCTTAATTATCAACCCCTATATCACAAGATGGGTTGCAAACTGACTCAGAGATAGAACCCACATGGTCAGAATCGCAGGTGCCATGTCCGAATCCAAACCAGTTACAAGTGGCGTCCCACAGGGCTCAGTTCTGGGACCTCTCTTGTTCGGTATATACTTCTCTGAGGTTCAGGCTAACACAGGGGGATTATGGCTGACAAAGTTCACAGATAACTGCAAACTGGGGGCCATAATCGAATCTCCAGCTGACACAAGCATCCTTCAAAAGGGTCTCACAGAGACGGATGCTTGGTGCCAGAGCCACGGCCTCTAGCTAAATGCTAAAAAGTGCATAGTCATCCCCTTTGGGAAAAACAAGGTGCCCACAAATTACCACATAGGTGGTAATCCATTAAGTACGGAAGAAGTAATTAGAGATTTGGGGACCAACGTAGATAGTAATCTCTCCTTTGCCAAAGTGGTTAAAAAGACCTTCTATATAGCCCACCTTATCACGAAAGGGTTCGCGTCTAGATCAAGAGAGGTCATTGTGCCCCTCTACTCGTCACTCATCAGGCCCATAATTGAATACAATGCCTCTTTTGGGATGTACCTTACCCGACACCTGCAGCAACTGGAGAGACCCCAAAAGTACCTCACCAAGAGGATCATGGGCTACAAACAGATGTCCTATGCAGCTCGACTAAAGAAACTCCAGCTCTACTCAGTTGCTTACTGCCTACTCAGAGGCAATCTATGCCTGACGTACAAAGCCATGTCAAACCCAGAATTAATGGACATGCTCCACCTCAAAAAATCCAAGTCCCTTAGAGCTACACGCTCCAGGGACCTAAACCTCAGCACAAAAATATATAGGACATGCTGGAGGGACAGATTCATTTCCCAAAGGCTCCCTTCACTCTGGAATAGAATCCCAATTCATGTTAGACATAGCCCCTCACTGACCCTCTTCAAGCGAAATCTGGACGCGTGGATGGGAAATCGCAAATTCACCCCTGGGATCTCTTCCGTGTCCCTGCTAGACAGAGGCACAGTAAACTAATCTTAAAAGGGTACCTTCTGTGACCTACTTTACAGAGACACAGTAGGCTAATCTAATAGGGAGGCGGAAGCCAAATACACTCTGGCTAGGCTTATAAATGCCCTAGGGCAGATAGCCTAGTATTATCTATGAACCTATGAAAAATGTCCCAATTTGGGCATCTGAAAAGGTGGCAACCCTACCGGTAGCCTAGTACCAACCTATGAACAGGGCTATAATCTCCCCGACTTAGCAGCGTTTGCAGCGCTCTGTAAAGGCTGGAGCTTTGTTTTGAGATACAGTGGAAGTGATGACTTAACACAACAAACTTCCACAGCCGCGACAACTTCAAACAACGAAGAAGTTACACATCGTGGTATTTGTTTCCCATCTGCAGCTGATTGTCCTTGCAGTACATATAGGACATTGCAGAAAATACACGGATCAACGTGAGGCGCTACAACGTGGAAAAAGTACTAACAGGTAGCAGTGCTGTTTCCTACAACCCATGGCTCTTACAATTGTACAGGCTCTGTGTGAAAATGAACATTTTCAATGAGATCTGCACTGAGAATGAACTGCTGACATTACTTATTTAGGGTCAAAGGCTGAAAATAGGAAATGAGAAAAGTAATGCGCGTTTGATTTTAGACATACAAATAGCTGATAGTGTAGTGCTGCACTTGAGTAATTTGCATTCCTTACTTGTGCACAATCGGAGCACCTGGACATGACTTGTGCCCGTTTGTCCTACCAGCAGCTATTGAGACATTCTCCTGGTAATGACAGCCACAAATGTTTGACGTCACTGGCTTTGCCGGCTTGCATTGTGAGCTCACTTTTCGTCACAGTTCCGGTGCTCTGTGATGTCAGCCTAGTAAAGAATGTGAAGTTTAAAGCTTTACAAACTGAAATTGGTTCTTGTTGGATACACATCGAGCTTACAGGTAAGATTGTTTTTCTTTTATTTGATAAAAAAGCCAACAGAATTCTAAGCTGCCCCTGGTTTTGCAGTCTTTTTGTGGCTGCACTAAGTGTGTGTAAGCCTGAAACTTTCGAAAGCCAAGTCATCCCCATGCCATAGACCTAAAGTTTTGCGATATATATTTTATATATACACACACATGCACACACAGTGCCTTTCTGTGAAACGCTGTTGCTATATTATACATCCGAGCTGCATGTTTTCTTTCTTTTTTCACACCAGTATTTTTCCTAGTGCTTCTTTCTAGCTGATAAGACCTGATGTACTTCCCTTTCCAGACACAAGTGGGTATTTAAACACTTTATAACAACATTAATAAGTCGTGATGAAGGCTCCCTGCCATACCTCTCAAGTGTACCTCATTACAAGGAACATACCTCATTTGGGGTCTTAAAAGGTTAATGTTCCTCGAAGTTACTTAAAGTTCCACATTGAAAGACTGTGTCACACATTCAGTGTTAGGAGTTTTGTTAAGTGATATACATGGTAAATAGAAATTAATCACATTAATTCATTAAAAGATCTTCTTTATAAGTAAAACCAGCATATTTTAATCATCCTATGGCCTTCCTAGTAGAAGTTGTTAGTAAGCCATTAGTATGTGTTCCACATTTTGCCCATTTGTTCCACATTGTGATGGCTAATGTTCCTCATTTTGAAGATGGAAGGTTGAGAGCTATGCTCCCTGCTTGTCTCAAAGCTTGCGTAATTGCAAAACCTAAGTTGGTCCAAAAAGGTGTTCTATCACATCGGTGCTCGGTGTCTTTGTGTTTTCTTTACTGAAGCATTAATTAGAACTGCATGCATGCATGATAAGCAGTCTACTTTATAGTATTCTGTATCATACACTGCTAAATTAATCACATCCTTTGATTTAATGGGGCCTTTATTATCCTGTTTGGAAGGAAATAAGGTAAGGTACTGAGGTATTCATTTAAGTCAGAAACTGAACAGATGACCAGTCACACTTTTTACATACCTCTTCATTTTTTAGCAAAATAAATGTGGACAAAGTCTAAAATAATTGGTGGGTGCTGTGAACAAAGGCCCAAAAATAGGGACAGATTTTTAATAGTGCTCTTATCAACTTAGAAATTTGCTAGAATAACAGGATTTGTGTTAGTGTACATTTTTTGAAGGGCATGAAGTCTGAAACTCAAATAAATCGCATTATTTAATGACCTAATTCTTCTGTGAAATGCGAGAAAATTACAAATTTTATGTGGAACAGACCAAAACTATGAGACAAAAATCTGGACATTCTGTTTAAATCTACACAGTTAAGAAGATGCACCCTTAGCAGAGTGTTACACTCACCTTGAACATCTTCAACTTAAAGTCAAGACTAAGGACAAACTCTCCCTTGTAATGTCAAAGGGCAGTGTCCCTGATACCCCATACTGTTCTCACACTTCCTATGGGACTTTATGGAGTACACAGTCATACGCCTTTCCCAAGTCCAGAAAACACATATAAACAGTACTGGCAAACTCCCATGACCCCTCAGATATCAGTCCAAAGACAAGTAGCTAACTAATTGTTTTACTGTCAGAATGAAATCTGTACTGCTGCTCATGAACCAGAGGTTTGACTGTGGTCAAAACCCTCCTTAGCATTGTCTTGGCATACACTTGCCAGAGAAATTCAGATGGAAGCCATCTGAAACTGGAGCAAACTCTCCTTCTGGAAGGAGCAGTTTGCCAGAACAGAAATACTGCTCCCAAATCATCCATTCAATATCGAAAAAAAAAGCATGTTAAATGTGGCAACCCAGCAAAGTCCAGTACCTTTCGTATTAATAGGGGAACTGTGGCATCAAATGAAATCAATCCAATTCTACTATCGGCTTATGCCTTCTTAAAGCAAGACATGACTGGATTGATAAACTCCACAGAACATTCTTTTTACCTGTCAGCAATGTTCCCGTTTAATTCAATGTTTTTCCACCCTGGCTGAGAACAGTAGATGATATCCCTCCTTTCCCTTCTGAGTCACCAGATAGTTTGCTTGGCCAAACTCCACTGACATCTGCTCCTTTCTCATGGTAACTACTGCAACAAACAGCTGCCTTCCTAGATTGTCAGAGCTTATGTGTTAAATTCAGGGGTGCTTTTGCTAGCAATGCATGCAAGGCATTTTTCTTTATCCTGATAGCTTCCTTCACTTTGTTCATGACAAGTGCCGTAAGTTCATGTCTCTGACCTCTACAGATGTAAGACAGAAGCTCTTCTGGAGTTGGGAATTCAACTCCTCTCTCACAGAAGCATCAACTAGACATTTCTGGAATACCTTCATTACACATTTGAATTTCCCAGGCCATTTCAACTGACTCTTCAGTTATCGGACCCAACTTACCACCAAATATCAATGAGTTGACAGATGAGCTTCTCTGAGACAGGTGACAGAATGCGTGGACTCAGATATGACAATGTGATTGCAAAGACTTTTTGTCAAAGGTGTTTTGGTACCAAGTACACTTATGAGAAAAGCATCCTTGTGTTGGAACCATCCAGGTTCAGAACAGGCAAGCCATTCCTCCCATCAGTTCCCTCCAGTTATATCTAGCACTCCCCATGTGGGTGCTGAAGTCTCCCAGTAAACATACTGAATCCATAGATGGTATCATATTCAGCATCTCTATTAAGGTCAGGACAATGCATAACTTGCAGTCATATTGAGCTGATTGTCTTACTTACTGGTACAAACGTCAGCTGAATGGCACCCAACAGGGTCCTGTGAGTATACCTATACCCACCTGGGCTCTTTTCTGAAGGTCAGCTCCAGAACAAGAAAGATACAAATCCTGTCTAAGATGTTTGATTTAAAAAGAAATACTGTGCATAGAGATGTGATAAACTCAATCTAACAGGTACTTTTTGATTTCTCTCACAAGTGCCGGCTCCATCTCAAGCAGTGAGGTGGGATGTCCCAAGAGCCAGATGCCACAACCATGGTCTAGTCCATCTTAATTTGGTTCAGTTCTGCCTGCCACTTTACTGCTGCCACACCCGATGCTTCTCTGCCACCTTGTAGATGATGGTCCACATGACTTTTCCCCATAATGTTTTTTTTTTGGGTTTACCTCAGCTAGACTATGTGGGTCACACGGGCACCAGGTGCTAATAAAGATCACCTCCAGGGGGTCACCCAGTCACCAAGTGCCCCAAAAAAATCACTCCTCAGCCTATCTTCAAGTAATTGACTTTGAAATTTTGAGTTATTGCTATCATACTGTTTTATATCATGGATCATTAACTTTTTGTGGACTTTTCAGTGCCCTTTATGGCTCTGATGAGCTACAAATATGGCTGTGCCTGTCATCAGTGCTTTTAAAAGCTATTCTAATTTCACCGTATTATTACTTTTTATCCATTTCAGGGTCATAAGGGAGATGGAGTCTTTCCTGCCATGCAGTGGGCTCAAGGCAGAGATAACTGCATCAGTATTGTTAGCATGACTTTATGTGAGTTGTTTACTGACATCAGTAAACAATAGTTTTTGTTTAATAATCAGTATGTGTCTCTGTTGTACTGTTTATTTTTTTAACCAGGTGACAGCATCCATTGTGACTCCCCCTCAAATAATGTGATTATTGAATGAATTTGTAAAATCAAATTTCTCTTTTCTTTTAGATAGTCCATAAGAAAGAAGAGTAAAATATGGCAACATCACCTAGACTGATAAATGAACTAGAGAGAGAATTAAAGGGGTTCCTCACAGCAATTTTTGCACGACATCCTCCAAGCATTAATGAATTTGCAGTGGTATATTTCTCTCATCTTCTGAAGTACACAGCAGGTTTGTTAATAACTTGACAACATTTTTCAAACTATTATTATTTGATTAATTTAGTGAGTCTCCCTGTCATGTAGGGGTTTGCATTATACCTGAAGGTATACATGATATCCATTCATAGTTATAATTTCCCAGTAGAGGAGATCAGAAGATGACACATTTTAGTACAACTTCCCAGCAGCAGGACTATCTGTTCTCCTCCCAGACCCAGATTAAACGTGGATACCTCAATGCAATTCTTTTCAGAGTTCTCTGAAGATTTCCAGCAGCTGTGAAGCTGCAGCTCCATATATGCTAGGATTCCAGTACTCACCTGTAACATGGTATGCTCAGGGTTACACACTATGCTCAGGGTTCAAGAACTCACTCGTAACACATTATGCTCAGGGTTCCAGTAATCACCTCTAACACATTATGCGTACGTTTCCAGTACTCACATGTAACACATTATGCTCAGGGTTCCAGTACTCACCTGTTACATGGTATGCTCACACTGCTATACTGCGATTTACTACATTTGGCTGCTTTTAGACTGGTTCGTATACACTGAAGTCAGAACCATAGCTAGGTGATCTGGTGCCCTGTACAGTGCTTCGACTGACATTCCATTCAATTCAAAGTTGAGGAACAAAAAAAAAAAAATCTTCTCAAAACCAAAGATAAAAAAACTGAAAATTTTGAAAAAAAGCAACTCTTTTACTCTGAAACTGTAGCAGGATGGTAAGATGTTTGCTACAAATGTAATAAGCAACTTGCTTAAAATTAAATCACCACACATAAATCACCTCACTACAGAGTCTCAGGGGAAGTTCATGACAGAGGAACACCAAAGAAGCTGAAAAGTAAGGTATACAAAACAGTGGTGTGACCAGTACAACTGTATGGTACAGAAACCTGGGTAGTAAAGGGACAGCAGCTGAGGAAGCTATAGGTGATGCAGATGTAGTGCCTGACATGGGTGGTAGGATACACACTGTGGGAGAGATGAAGAAATTAGGACATAAGAACAGAAGCCAAAGTAGCTCCAATTGCAGACGAGGTCAAAGAGAACAGATTATGGTGGTATGATGGTTTGGGCACATGTGCAGAAAAGCAGAAGACGATCTGGTGAAGAAGATTTAGGACAGACAGGAAGAAGGTAAGAGGAAACAAGTGTGCCCAGCAAAGAGGTGGATGGATTGTGTGAGATGAGACCTGTGACAGTCAGGCATGAGTGTTGAAGAAAGTAGGAGAGTGGCATTGAATCGAGAGAGAGTGTGACAGCTGACACAATACCCTGACCCCATGTAGAAGATGGGAGAAAAAAGAAGGCTGATGATGGTTTTAATGATGACATAAATCACATCACGCTGAGCATGCCAGTGCTTTAGTCCTACCTGCAAATGCAGAATCAATATTCATTGATGAAGCTGTGACATCCTCATGGCTTACAAAGCAATGCAGGTAGTGCACTCTAGCACCATCAGCACCTGTCAATCACTGTCCCTATCAGCTTGTGCCCAGGGCAGAGCCAACCCCCCCCCCCCACACACACAAAGTATATATGATATGCAACTGATCTGAAAGGAAGTGGACCACAGTGTTTTCTGCCTTAACTTCTGCCATGGGACCAGCTTCCATGTAAGCTATACCCAGATCTGAGAACAGCCATGAGACCAGCTTCCATGTAAGCTACATCCAGGCCTGAGAGCAGCCATGAGACCAGCTTCCATGTAAGCTACACCCTACACCCAGGTCTGAGAACAGCCATGGGACCAGCTTCCCTGTAAGCTACATCCAGGTCTGACATCAGCCATGGGACCAGCTTCCATGTAAGCTACATGCAGGTATGACAGCAGCCATGGGACCAGCTTTCATGTAAGCTACATCCAGGTCTGACAGCAGCCATGGGAACAGCTTCCGTGTAATCTACACCCAGGTCTGACCGCAGCCATGGGACCAGCTTCCATGTAATCTGCACCCAGGTCTGACTGCAACCATGGGACCAGATTCCATGTAATTTGCACCCAGGTCTGACCGCAACCATAGGACCAGCTTCTGTATAACCTACATCCAGGTTTGAGAGCAGCCATAGGCCCAGCTTCCATGTAATCTACATCCAGGTTTGAGAGCAGCCATGGGCCCAGCTTCCATGTAAGCTGCACCCAGGTCATGGGTCACCAGGTTTTGGTCATAGTTTAAGAGGTTATGGTCACAGATAAGAACTGAGCTTTGGAAGTGTTGCTTCTTCTCTGGTCAGTGGCACAGCAGTCTGGCTTAACCCATATCTGGGAGGGGATGACACTGGTAAGAGAGAGACATCCAGGAGGACCTTGTGTCCAGCTACTTCAAGCCTCTACATATATGCATGGTACCTGAGAATGTGAACAGGTAGGGGAACTGAAGACTTTCTGAAGTATGACTTGGCCACTTGCACGCACTCAAAATCCTGTATCAGGGAGCATTTTAAACTCATTTGCCTTCTAAATCACATGTGAATTTTCTTGAGAGACCCCAGTGGGAATAAGTGTATTGTAAGTTAAATTACTCAATTAATTGCTTTGGAAGACCTTCTATAATCAGTATCAGAGTAAAATCCTTTTGCCATTTCTTTGTTTGCTTTATGCCTAGATGGCTTGAAAAAAGAATGGTTCGTTGCCAGAAGTGCCTGATGGTAGGCCCTTGGGAACTACCAACTGCTATATTTCTGTTCCCTCTAACTCTGATAGAGTCCATTCTCTAGAATCCCTCTGCACTTGAGTCCAAAACCTCCTAAAACAGGGAGCAAACCCTGGTTTCTCTTTAGCCAACTTGGGTTCTGGAAGTGGACTAAGAAACCAGAAGAAGTCTGCCAGAGATGGATAAGTGACAATAGATGTTGCCCGATCAGTTAAATTATCACCAGTTATTGTTTCTTTTGCGTGAACTAGATTCACAGAAATCTGCTGTGATTAGATGAGAGCTGCTTGGTTAGCACCTAATGTATGTCAGATCTGTTTATTTTTGGGGGTATCCTTTCAATCCTTTCCACATCTGGTGAACACCTTCAGAGAACTCTGAAAAGAATTGCATTGATGCATCAACTTTTAATCTGGAACCAATAGTCTTACTGCTGTTAATGTGCCAAAAGTGTTATATAGTTAATTCTATACAGGGCCAGCAGTGCTTGTATGGGATTTGGTAATGATACTTCTGCATATAATGTCCGAATGCAAAACTATAGCTAGCTCACCTGGCACCTGGGGCAGATCCCAAAGTAGCACCACCTCTACTCAAAGTTGAAAAGCAAAGGAGAAAAAAAATCTCACTCCTACATCTGACACATACGGACACACACACACACACACATGTGCACTCGCACACACACACACACAAACACAGACACACACACACACACACACACACACACACACACACACACACACACACACACACATGCACACACACACACACACACACACACACACACACACACACACACACACACACACACACACACACACATATACACACACACACTCACTTCATGTCAAGTGCTTTAGTAGTCGGCTGAGCCATAAATGCAGTATCGATGTTCATTGATCAATGACGATACTACATGTACCAGTTGCGTCCCCTGACAGCTTGTGCCTGGACCAGCTGCTCCCCTTACCCTGCCCAAGTTATAGATCTGATTGAATTTATACATTTTACAGGTATAGACATATAAAGTATAGTTGGTGATTGTTGTATGCAGTCCTGCCTTGCTGAAAATTTTTTAACATATTTATGTTGTTGCAGAAAACCCGTACCTGAATGAGGATGAACTACACAAGAAGTATTACCTGACGAGAGGTAAACATCCTACCTAATGTGTTTGCAGATCACTTGCTTGCATGTTTTAGCAACACTGCCCTTCGAGCATTAGTGATAATTATTTAATTTTAATTTTAAATGCTGATGCTTTGATTGTAAGGAAAGCCTGTGGTTTATAGAGATTGTCACTGGTAATATGACAAAATATAGCTCAATTTTAGCTCTTTACAGTGTAAAATGGCAAGAATATTTACAGCAAATCAGATGCTGCTCAGTTTGATGAATTCATTTGAAGTTGTTGCTTTAAACTATTAACCATTGTTATAAACATAAACTAGTAACCATTGTTACCAACATAAACTAGTAATGCAACAATTGTTATAAACATACAGCATGTCAGAATCTGTAAATGTTATCAGTGTTTTTTTTTTTTGGAAGAAGGCCTGGTTAGCTAACTGAACATTAACCATGGCTTGGCTTGTTTCATCAGGCTTCGTTTCAGTGAACAGTAATGATTGTTAATTTTTTTCTTTTCTTGGTATAACTTTGTTCCCAACCCACTATGCAGTTTTTACTTCATGGGCATTTGAGAAGAGGGTACCTAAAGCACTGAGTCTTCTAAGTTTTCATCACACACTCTCCATAGGTTTAATGTTCCTTAACACACACTCTCCATAGGATTGATGTTCCTCTCGTATGACCTCCAGAACTGAAGACACACTGACAGGTGAGGGCCCTCTGGGGACACAGATGATGTCCTCTCATTATTCACAGGAATTCTGGGAATAGTGTGTTCAATGCTGTGGAGTTCACAGAAGGAAAGGAACTTCAGAGTTCACTGAAGCTTTCCAGCAGCTGAGAAGCTGCAGTCCCATACATACTAGGGTTCTAGTATGTTTCCTTTACCACATCCTGTCACATGACAAAGCCCGGAGTGTCTTCCTATAACTATAGGAACTAACTATAATAGACAAAGTTGCTGTTGCTTTGTTTGTACATGTCAATGGTGGCAAATTTGAGTATTTTCATATACATATCAAACATTCCTATCAAAATTCCACAGCTTGGTTTGTATTGCCTCCATGCTGTTGCTTACCTCACTTTACACTATTTGTTTGCCTGTTTGTTTGTTTGGGTGAGAAATGCTGAGCATCATGGCAGCTTGACTCTAACTTGCAAACTCATTACCCCTCAGAGTATTTTGCTTCTGCTATACAAACATGTTCTCCCTCTCCAGTTACTGAACAACCCCTTTATTGTTCTGTAAATTACTTTTAACACAGCATCCAGTGTCAGGCACCATAGTCATGGTACTGCATCTCAACGTTGTTATATAACTGTATTTGTAATGTAGTCTCAGTAAAGTTAGTGTATTTTTAGTAAAGACTATAACATGAGTCCGGGAGAAGTGTTAGCTGATGTCAGTATACTAAACCCATACAAGACCCCTCCTCACTTAACCAAATGTGATGATATCAAACCTAGTTACTAGATGAAAATAATTGTCACTGGCCTCTTGTGTATTGCATAAAGTAATGTATATCTGTAACAGTCTAAGCATTAAACCAGTGGGCATTCCCAAACAATTTATCTCTATTCAATGTGTATATTATTCATATGTTTCCAGATGGGGAGGTCAGAATGGTAGTCAAATTAAAATAACTAAGTAAGACTTAAGTCACTTAATTAGCACTTTATTAAATTCTTTACTGGCCTTTATACAGCTGAAGCTTATAAACACAATAAATAATTGATCTTGCATTAACTCAGTTCCAGCATCTCATTACTAGCCTTTCTTTGGCTGTAGAAATTTACACAACCATGACAAATTCCAAATTCAATAGGGTGAATTAATGCAGTCTTCAATTAATCATTATCTTCATAAGCCTCAAAGCTGACTTTGTAAAGACCAGTAGAGAATTTAATAAAATGCTGATTTTACTTATTCCGTCTAGACTACTGTTTTGCCCTAGTTATTCTAACTAGACTACCATTCTGCCCTAGTTATTCTACCTAGAATACCATTTTGTCCTCATCTGGCAAGGCATACATAATAACACATTAAATTGAGCCAAATTCTTTGGGAATGCTCACTGATTTAAGACTGCTGCAGACATACATCACTTTATGCAAGCCCAGTGACAATTACTTTCAAGCAATGATTAGCTTTAATTTAACCACAGACCTGCAAGTATGAATGTATTTAAAAAAGGTTAAGTAAGGGTAAGTCACTGTATCCATACAGTACCGCCTTAAGATTTATTCTAGTTTCATAAGTCTATAACTATAGAATTGTAGATGATACAAATCTGTCCATAACCAAAGTAGTATAAACTATAAATACAGGTGTGTAAATGCTTAACCAGTAACATGTGAACTAATGCTCTGTATGCTCTTCTAAACAGTGACTTCCATGCCAACATCCCTACCAGAAATGAAAACAGTAGCACTGCAAACATCAGTAGGTGTGGAAAGTCCACTGGCTTCCACTGTGGCTACAGTCTCTACCCAGTTTCCTTCTGTACATGGTGGTATAGTTTATGATGATTATAGTTCAACACCAAGGCCCAGTGAGGTTACAGCAGCCAGCCAATTCCTTTCAGTTCACCACCTTTCTCTGCATTCTGTTCATACAACAAATCCATCTCCGCCTTCTGAGGAAAGTGTGAAACAAGCAATATTAGATTCTGAACTACTTGAAAACTGAAAGTTCCACATTAGTACTGAAGACAACAAAGGAAGAAGCAGAGGTAAATAAGCTTCAAGAACCGTTAGGCACCTATGAAGTTCCACTTGAAGAAACTGTAACCAAAGCTGAACAAGCTCTTTCAAGGCCTTCAGTAGTAGTAGATCCAGTAGCCACTGCAGTGGTACCTTCACTTTCTTATAATTTTCAGGAGACTGAATTAGACATCACTCCTAACAAAACAGAAGTTCCACTTGTTGAGGCAGTTTCTGAAGCTAGACACGAACAACAGAAATTTTCTGTAGAACATGTTTCTGCTTCCATAGTAAAGTCTGTACTGGACACTGTATTATCTCAGGAAACTAAACATTCTGAAGTATTACTTCTAAATGCAGAACCAGAAGCAGAACTGACCACAGAGGTTCACTCCCAATCACCATCAACCACTTATGAAATACCTCTCCCTGTACCTTCTGTGACAGCTGTAGACCACAAAACTTCTGACAAGTCAGACCAAGTGCCACAGCCAGATGAGACTGAAAAGTATCTGTCTAAATACACTGTAGAAGAACAGGATGAACAGAACATCTCTTCTAATGAATCTGCTTCTCCTGAAGCAAAGCTTGTCCATCACCACTTTGTAAAACAGAGTGGTAATGTTTCACCTGTGCCAAGGAATCAAACCCTGTCTCATCAAGTAGAAGTGACTGTGGATGTTGAATACTTAACTAAGTCTCCAGTTTCAGCTGGTAAGTATCATCAGGCAAAGCACATTCCCATTGTTTCTTACAACATAGAGTTTTCTCTTAAGAAAGGTTGTTTTGCTTAATGTAGACACAAACAACAGATATAACACATCAGCAGCATCTGAATGCCATTATATAAATTCTACCACTTTATTAAGAGTTAAAGGAATGTTGATCACCTGAATATTGAACACATAATGTGGCTTCTAAATACTCTGTATATGGAGTTGCTTCCTGAGTCAGTTTCTTCTGAGTTCAAGCTCTCTCTGTGCCACTGTCAGTTTCCTCTGGACACTCCATTTTCTTCAAAACATTAGGCACCCCACATTCGGGTATCACTTTTTTGCTTCCCACAAGGGCATGCATGCATACTTCATACAGACAGCCTTCTTGCACTGCATTTGTATCAATTGACAGGCCAAAGTGTTGTCCCTTTTTTGATCTGTCCACAAAATAAAGCTAAGCTGACATTAGCCAGTCAAGTCCACTACTCGATTATGGATCACTGGAACTGCAGTCACAGTTGCATCCCTTTGTGCCACACAGACAGTCCCTTATTTCTTCATCTAACATCTACATGGCTAACCCATGTGACCACTGCTTCTTCATTGCATGTGTCTCACACTTCAAGTGCTTTTTTCCTGTTTGTACAGTTACAGAGGAAATGTTATAGCCAATGCAACTATTATACAGTAATTTGCAAGTGGTGGTGGTGAAGAGAGAAGCAAAACATTTTCCCCAGATTCCATTATATGAGACACTTTCAAATTAGGGTTCAGCAAATAGCAATTTGGAAATAGCAAATGCCAATAAAATATGCAAAAGCTGTTTCTTCGGCAGGCAGACTCCTTGGCATAAAATGCCCCGACTACTTCCCAGATGACCAGGAATAAACTAATGAAACTTGTAAGAGCTGATGTGGAACCTGGGGGCAATGAATGGCTGATGTCAGCTTTCCTATCCTGGGGGGGGGATGGGTTGGTCTGATCTGCTACATGCTCCTGTCATCTGTTGCAGCATGGCACATCTGGGGAGGGTTTGGGGCCAGAAGGAAAAGGAAAGCCCCTAATGACTGCCAGGATAATGGCTACACTCTGACTGGCTGTCACCCTGAGAAGGAATAACCAGGCATAGCCACAGCAGGAACCTGATGGTCAGCAGACAGTGGCCTACAAAAACAATAAAAAACCTTCTTGAGCTATATTTTTTCTCTCAAGTGTAACTCTTTATTAGAAAGCTGTATTGAGATATATGTTTTTGTAGACTTCTTCTTCATTATAGGAGTCTATCAGAAACACTAATAATAACCTGAGTCTCTGAATATGTTTATTTTTCTATTCAGCCACGCAACATGCCAAAGAATCAAGAAAACTCAGACAAGTGTCACAGCCTGTTTACTGTGACTATGAAGAAATTACCTCAGAGGTAACCCTATTTCCGAATACTCCACACTCACAACCTGGCCTAGCAAGAAAGTTCAAACTACCCTCAGTCAGTGTTTACCAGGAAATGCCTTCTGAGGAATGTGGCAGCCAGAGCAGGTTTTCTACACCACCTCACATATTACAAGACTGTGAACCAAAAGATATAACTACTCAGAAACAAGAATCTTCTTCAGCAATCCACAGTCATGCTGGCACTTCTCAAGACCAAACTACTGCAAAAACATCGTACTCACCTAGGCCTCATACTGGTTCTCGAAGAAAACACAGAAGTTGCATGAGTAACTGCCATCATGTTGAGGATTCTCCAGTAACACAAAGCAGCCAGGTGACTAGCTGCTGCCACGTACAGGATGTGGGCAAAGAATGTCATCATTCTTTCATTTCTACAACTATTGTAGTAAATCCCAAATCTCCAGTACAACAAATGCCAAGACTTCACAACTGTGATGGCTTTTCTTCTCAAGAAAGTTCTCAAGAAACAGCAATTAATGTTAGAGTACTGGCGGAGGAGGAGAATTAGAAGCTCAGAAATGAAGGTGGCCCAAATTCTCTGCAGGTATTCCTGTTTAAAAGTTTGTATAAGTGTTGCCTTTAAGGGAATGACTTGTAATACAGAAAGACATCTGACATAATGTGTTAAACAGAATTTGCTGCTCCTCATTCATATACACTGATTAGGTCAAAGTGTTCAGAAAAGGTAGACATTTAAGCACTTTGCATACAGATCTAAAGATTAAGTGCTGACTCTAGCCATGGAGAGAGACAAAATATAGCATGAATAAAGGGTTTTTAGGCAGAAGACAACCTTTTCTCAGGTTAAAACTTTGATTTACAGCTCCTGTCTTTCACATTTACAGTAATTACACCTTCTTGCCTTCTTGAAGATTGGTGTGTGTGTGTGTGTGTGTGTGTGTGTGTGTGTGTGTGTGTGCGTGTGTCTGTGTGTGTGTGTGTGTGTGTGTGTGTGTCTGTGTGTGTGTGTGTGCGCGTGCGTGTGTCTGTGTGTGTGTGTGTGTGTGTGTGTGTGTGTGTGTGTGTGCGTGCGTGCATGTGTGCACGCACATGTGTTGTCTGTGTCTGCTTGTTTGTCTGCATGGTTAGTACTTGTGGCATTCCATCATGATATAATGATCTCAGAATGCAGGCATGTTTTAAAGCATGCAACATTTTGCTAATTTGTGATTAGACAAGGCATTTAGTTCCAAGTGTATTTGTTACTATGAATTTGGGCATGAAGACATGGATATTTTGGTATAATTTCATATAATTATGAGTATGGATGTTTGCAAACATGTCTGAGCCTAATGTCAGCAATTAATGAAAGAGCACTTACAATCACAGAGGAATGGGACCACACCTCTGAGCCACTGAGCATTAAAAACCATAGCGCTGTTTTTTTTTTTAAATTATAGCACTTTCAGCACCTATAAATAAGTTTGACTTTATGAGGAGCAAAGGCTGGATCCAAAGGCACAAATCATAGCACTATGTTAAATTGCAGCAGATGAGAGGTATAAATGGGACTGATAAACATTATAGCTGTCACAAATTACTCTGCAATCAACCACTGCCTCCTAACTGCATTCAAAAACAGAAGCCCAATTTTGCTTAAGCAGCTATGTTTTTAAAACTGGAAGATTGTTATTAATTTGTGATTGGCTGATGCAGCTGGTTCTAAGTAGCAGACATTGCTTCCTAAATCATTTTCCTGCTACACTTCATTTTAGTCCAAAGATTGTATGGCCTTAAAGAATAATGCAGGCTACTTCAATCTGCCTGCTAATAGGGACATTACAAATAGTTTATGGGTCAGTGGGTCAGTTAGCTTTAAGGTGAGACAGAGATGTTTCCATGGATCAGAGAGAGACAGAAATGAATCTCTGAAAAACCTAATCCAGTTACTGTTACTTGTCTGGGGTCAAATAAGAGTTGGATGGTAAGTTTGCCACAAATTGTTATTTTTATTTGTTTCAGAAGTTTATTAATACATAAGTATATAACACGTTTAAAGACAGAGGGGATTCTAGCTAGAGCAAAAGGCAATTTGTATTCCCAGATCATTTCCAGACCATTTCAACAGATTTGTTACGTGATTTGATTTTTTGAAATGTGTTGCTTTACATTGTTTTTTGGCTGTTTTGGAAATTATAAAGTAAGATTTTTGGATAATGACTATCTCTAATACCCTAATTTGGAAAATAACTTCTATAGTTGTTTTCTGCAAGCCACTAGGTATGTTGGTCACTCTCTCCAGCTCTGGGTGGAAACTGTTTATTACTTTTCTCTAAGTAATTACTCTCCTTTGTTACATTTCCGAGTTTAAGCCCAGTGCTAAGCTTAAACTAAAGCTCATACTTCTATACTGCTTGTTTGTTTGTGTCTTTCGGCTTTTCCCGGTTAGGGGTCGCCACAGCGGAACTCCGGTCCGCTAATGATTGGTAGTGGATTTTTATGTACCGGGTTACCAGCCCTGACGCACAACCTTCAACGAAGGCATGCCCCATTCACGTATGCCTCCACACAGAAGACGCGAGCCTCTAGCTGGGAATCGAATGGGACAACGTCTTGCTATGAGGCGACAATGCTACCACAGCACCACCACCGCAGTCATACTTCTACACTGCTAAGCCTGGATAAATGTATAAACATGCTTATCATTTTTGTTTATGTAACATTGGATGTACAGTTTTGTGGACACAATATGTTTTTTGTGATTTATTTCCAGCAGGAGTCAAACATTTGTTGAAGGTGAATATCATTTATTGAGCTTTTATTGACACAATGTGTTAACATTTCTATGGTGTAAATTTTTAACTGATCAACACTGGTCTAAATTCACATACTTTTCAAATTGCAAAGTATATTGACACTTAAATAAAACACATTTGAAGGCTCTGAAAAGGCATTCAATGAATATGGCTGAGGTTTTGCACACAGTCCCTTTGTTGATAGCTCATAAATGCTAGGATCAAATATTTCGAAGGCGTGCAAACATGGGAAAAAGGGGTTGTGCATGGATGGATGGATCTCCAGACTAGACTGTACCATGCTTTAACACAGACGTATACAGCAGAGGGGTACTAAATATCAGTGCTTGCAGCAGAGACATGGTAAATGTCAGAGCTACAGGCTAATGGGCTAAGCAGTAGCTGCTGAATGAACAAACTGCCAGGGTTAACTCAACCAGTGTATTTGCAAAGTGTATTATTTCACTGAGTGGTGAAGTAGGCAGGAGTGTAACACTGAATCAAGAGACATGGCTACAGTTAACTCAACACCCGAACCCCATGTAGAAAACGGGGAAAAGGGGGTTAAGGATGATGATGACGATGATTTCATTGCTTTTGCTCTTTCTGCATTGCTTAAAGAGTATTTGTTAACTGTCAAGAAATGTAAATTAAAGATATTTGTGTTAAGAATGTATTAACTGTTGTTCATGGTTTGTTTTGACAGGGTCAGAGGAATAAAGTCATGCAGCAAAGAAGATTTTCATTGCTTCATTTCATCTCTGACAAAGGACCTGCTTATGTTTCCCAATAGCCTCTTTTCTGAGTGAACATAACATTTTAACACAAACACTGCATGCTACAAATAAAGAGTTGACCTGTATTATGACCTGTAGTCCTGAAGTCTTTCTTAGAAATATGTTGAAATACAAAATGTCTGATTAGGGTTGGTTAGTGGATGTGTCACTCTGGGTATTCAGAGTAAAAGGAAGTTTTGTACTCACCATAACGTTCCATCTGTGTTGTCCATTTTCATTCTTCCTCAACAGATGGGTTTGGATCTGATCCCTCAGATCTGACTTGGCTGTTGCTAAAGCTCATGGCCACCAAGAACTCTCAAGCTCTTTCTTACCCATAATGCACCAACCCCAATCACCTCAGATCTTGTTTGCTGACTTTAGCAGAAAAGAAATATTGTTATCCTGAGAAGAAGAAGAAGGCTATATCTGGAGATAAAAAATACAGGGCAGAAAAGACCTGTAACCACTCATTCTTCCAGAAGTATTCAAGGATGAGGGTTGGTGGGAGGGGAGTTGAAGAAGAATGAAAATGGACAACACATATGGAACATTATGGTGAGTACATAATTTCTTTATCTGATGTTGTCAGTTTTCATTCTATCCTCAAGAGATGGGACAGAGTCTCCAGCAACCTAAAATCCATGGTGGACTCTAAGGGAGGATGTTCCTAAGCACCATTGAGACGAATGATGCTCTATCCAGCTTGTAATGAGTAACAAAGGTATGGAGAGTAGCCCAAGTTGCTGCTGCGAATATATCATCCATGGACATTTTGGATTGGAAAGCTGAAGAAGTAGCCATAGATCTAGTAAAATGGGCCTGTAATGGTTTTGGTAGAGTAACACCCACTTTGTTATAAACAATTGAAATACAATCAGTAAGCCATCTAAATAAGGTAACCTTGGCAACTGGTTTTACCAATTTGATCTCTGCAAATGAAACAAACAATTGGTCAGTTTTTCTGATGTCTTTTGTTCCATGTAGATAACAATGTAATTGCCTGTGGAGATCCAGTAAATGTAACATGTATTCGCCCTTGTTAGCAAATTTAGGAAAGAATACTGGCAAATTAATGGACCGGTTTATATTAGATTTTGATACCACCTTAGGAAAGAAAGATGCATTAGTATGTAATGTAGCTCTATCCTTGTGAAAAATCAAGTGGTTCAGAGAACAAAGCTTGAATCTCTAAAATTCATATGGCAGAGGTGATAGCTACCAGAAAAAATCATCTTCCAGGAAAGATATTTAAGGTCACATGTATCTGCTAGTTCAAAGGGGGATTGAGTAAGAGTCTGCAGTACCAGATTCAGATCCCATGGGGGAGGAGGTCTCAGAAGAAGAGCACCTTTCAAGAAGGCCTTACTCAATTTATGAGATACGGCAGAAGAACCATCAAAACCAATAGGACAATTTGATATGGGTGCTAATTGAACTTTAATGGTTGATGACCTAGCTCCTTCTTTAAAGAGATGGGTCAAAAATTCAAGGATGCTATGTATTGGGGCTGAAAAATGTTCAGTATTATTTTGATGAGCCCAGTGAACAAATCTCTTCTATTTGCCAGAATAGACTTTTCTGGTAGAAGGTTTATGGGAAGACAAAAGTATTTGATGGACAGGAGAAGAGACCATAGGTTGTGTGGCTATTAATGGAACTGG
Organism: Protopterus annectens; assembly: GCF_019279795.1. Taxonomy (NCBI): domain Eukaryota; kingdom Metazoa; phylum Chordata; order Ceratodontiformes; family Protopteridae; genus Protopterus; species Protopterus annectens. The sequence continues at coordinate 1,022,996,126 of NC_056733.1, forward strand.
AAAAGCCAGGAAATCAGCCTGAGGTTGGTTAGGTTTGGATGAGTCATGCATGTTGGGTGAGACAGGAGATCTAGAGTCGGATCCAGAATGCAAGGTAGGTGAAGCAAGTGAGGCCAAAGGAAGGGGAACCAAATTTGTTGAGGCCAGTAAGGTCCAATAAGGATGACAGCTTTCTGTAGGAATTTCAGAATTAGTGGACTGGGTGGATAATCACAGAGCAGACCAGGGGGCCAATCATGAAGTAGAGCAGGAGTGTCCAACCCGCGGCCCGCGGGCCGCATGCGGCCCCCAGAGCTCTTCCATGCGGCCCGCGACCCTTAAATTGAAATTTAACTTTTTTCCGTGTTTTCACGTCCAGCCCTCAGCTATTCTGCGCATGCAAAATTACTTTTTTTTTTTTCTTGCCAGCGTCTTTCAGCTGGTATGCGCCAAAACAAAACACCGTTCGCTCGTTTTTTCATTTGCGGTGAAGGAAGGAGTGAGATCGCGAAGAAGTTGGATTTATTTACTTGACTACAACATCTATTTTACAGCAGTAAAAGGTAAGCTAAGCTATAGTGGTCAGACTTGTTCTGGTTGTGTATTCTGTGTACAATGTAGATGCAATGATTCTGTTTAACATAAAATAATTTAAGCAAACAGCGGCTAAAATGTCTATGTTTTTTGTTTAAATTTATAGCCTTATGTAGCTTTATCAGATTTCCTTGCTTGTGCCTATATGTTGTGGTAAAAATTTTAAGTTTTACCAGACATTCCTAAAAAGACAAAGTATTCAAGGTTGTTATCATTCTAGTGTTATTTAGGATTTTAGGGATGAAAACCAAATACAGTTTCTACATTTTAGTTTCAACCTCAGTATGTTAATAAATATAGTTTTCATTAGATTTTTGCAAACTCCATATAACCGGAAGCACAGCTAGGGAGAGGTGAAGCAGGCAGCTGTCTGGGGTGCAACATGTTGCAGGTATGATTGGCTGATGTTGCCTGGTGCACAATACATTAGTACAGAAATATTGCTTTTAGAGTCAGAACTAAAGCAAAGTGCTTGTTTCAGTACTTTATGTACGGCACAGTTTGCTACAGCTTATCAAAGCAAAAGACATTTTTTTTGTCTTCGAGCTGACAAAAAAAAAAAAATCAGCATCTGACCTGGTGAACCTAAGGAGAGAGGTGAGAATTATCAGGTTGGAAATTATTTATTTATTTATTTATTTAATTATTTTGCACCTCCACTCAGAGCGGAGGAGTGCCAGGCCAAACATTAGCAGTGGGCACTACATGAGCCAGCTGCAGCTGTACATATACCAAGTCTCATACACTACACAAAATTGTGCTATTTGGTCATCATCAGCAAAAAAATTATGTTAGTTGTCCCACTATATGTAAATGAAGAGAGATGGGACCACAGAAAATATTTTGACACCGATGAAATTTTATGGTGGTACAAGAGTGAATGGGGGGAAGGAACTTGCAATGTAAAACAAAATCATTGGCATGATGGCATCTATCATCAGGCTAGTTACAGAGTATAACAAATTAGAAAAAAAAAATATATTGACATTGGGGGTGCAGAGAATATCCATGTAAAATAAATATATTTTGTTAGTTTAAATTTAAAACGTCACCACTTTTTTATTTTTTATTTTATTTATTCATTCATTCATATGTGTATTTATTTATTTTGCATATTATTTGCTCTTTGCAAAAGTATTTTGGCAGGATGCTTACTTTGTCAATGAACTACCCACTCAGCCTATAATGCAGTTGTAATCTCACACACACGTATTTGCGTAACATGAGGGAATAATGTGAATATGTAACTCTGTCAGCCAGTCAGTGTTCCTCTCAGTTTGACTACTATGCAATATAAAGCTTTAACGTTGTTCTGTAGTTACTGGCTTGTTCTTGTTTGTAAGTTTTTTTCTTTGTGTGTCCTTTCTAACGAATTATTTTAATTTTTGCCTTAAACTGTTTTCCTGTTTTCTTGTGTTTACTTGTTTATCACTTGTTTTTCTTACTAAAATGCTTAGAGTCGGACTATAAGCACTGTAAATAAAATTGAGCTTGCATTTGAACTGCAAGCAGAGAGAGACAGAGGCGTGCACACTCGCGCACACACACACAGACACGCACGCACACACACACAGACACACACACACACACATACACATGTTTTTCATACTAAGCCTGCAATATACAAATGATTAAGTACTCTTAGTGGTGCTTAGGTTTGGATGGGAAGAAACTTTCTTTGAAGGCAGCATTGTTCGACCATGAGTATCGAGTCTCATTATCTTGTTAGTTACAGTTGGCTGCACTTTGGAGTTAAGGGACTTTTCCATTATCGTCAAGGTTAAGAAAATTCATAGTAAACATAGATATGGGCTGTCTGGGGAATAGAGGGTGAACTGTCCATATACAAACACACTTGTTTTTATTACTTTTGTAAAAGCTGATGACTTGAATTAATGACTTATTTCGTCATTTTGGAGTGCTATAAGATAACAGTTAATTCACTTCTATGAATCTAATATCCAAATACAAGATGGGACTGGAGTAAGGAGTCCAGAATATATCAGCTATGTTTGTAAGGTGTTGTGTCCTCCTGATCCTCATATTTGTCTTAGATTTTTGCTAGAAGCATATTTGTGTAACAGGTCATAATTAAGTGTATGGGTAAAAGCTACTTGTGTAAACAATAACTACAGCCTTCTGGTTGAAGTTTAGCATTATTGACATTTTAACAATTTTCCTCTTTGCTTGGTTAATGTGTTGTAAAAGGTTCAGCAACCTTTTTTTGCACCTTTTTTAAATTATATCATTATTGCCAGTGAATCATGAAAAAACATAAAATGCAGCCTATAATGCACAGCAAAAAATATACATGACACTCTGCAAGTGGATTTTTAACGTTACAGAATTTGGACTTGTGTATACTTTGTTATTTGTTAGCAAAAGGTTGTACAAGAAAGGGAGAGTGAGGGAGACAGTGATCATGTGCCTATGAAAGAGAGTTACAGACAGTGGATAAAGCATATATATGTATGTGTATATATATATATATATATATATGTGTGTGTGTGTGCGGTGTATACTAGTTTCACAGTCTTTGTACAGACACAGTACTTAAATTAACATTACTGTAACCATATATTTAATCGTCCATTAAAGCCTACTAACATGTCATTAAACCTATATCTCTGCAAACACAGTAAGATCAAATATTCCACAAAAGTCTGCAGTCATACAGTCACTCTAGACATGGAAAACTTGCTGGCATTATCAAAGGAACATAGGAATCTTTATGTTGTTCCCAAGTCTTAGGAGCATAACTGTCTGCCCATTCTAATAATTATGCTATGCTCAGTATTTTCACATGGTTCCTGACCAGCTCCGTGATGTAGAAGGATAAAGCCCTGATTATGCACAGATGACCCGAGTTCAAGAAGCTGCTCAGCTGCCTATGGGAGATAAACTGGGAGGGGATGATCTGGGGATGCCAGCTTGGTTCTAGTTCTCCACAAGGGTGACATGTAGTAGGATTACTAGGTGTTACCAGGTGTAGTTTCAGACAGCTGAGCCCTTGCTCTCATAATGCTTACCACTAGCAAAGTGGAGGGAATTCAGCATGTGGAAGTATGCTTCCCCTCAGAAGACAGCAATAGCAAGCTCACAGGAACTAATAAGGAGGAGTTCTCCCACAGAGGAGAGGGTAGGCCACACCGTGTCAGAAAGCTTGTCAGCTTCCTATATAAGTATATATATTAATAACTCTCACTAGGGAGCAGAAAGGCTGAAAGGGACTTCAGGGTGGGAACAAATTGTTATAGGCTCTTGGTCAGCCATGAAATGCCCAGCTACTATGTCTCCAGAATGAAAGGGCTGTGTGGGTACTGGAGTCATCAGACAAGCTCCTGGTGTGTGTGTGTGTGTGTGTGTGTGTGTGTGTGTGTGTGTGTGTGTGCAAAACATATATTTGCATTGTAATCCCTGCAAAGTCACAGTTTTGTGATGTTTAATGCAGTTACTGCTGTTAAAGAGAGACTTGCTGAATGCATATATTTAACATTAACTTACCAACAATAAAAAGGCTGCTTGCTTGGTCTTTCTGAAAGGGTAATCTCGTATAAAGTATTAAGGTAATTCAAATCCTTGTGGTGTGTGTGTGTGTGTGTGTGTGTGTGTGTGTGTGTGTGTGTGTGTGTGTGTATGGGGGGGGGGGACTAAGCCTACTGTAATGATTCTGCATTATACATGGGTGAAAACCCATTTCTTAATGAAACCCACTTTCTTATCCTTGAATCATGGAATAACATTACTGTACAGCAGTGTCAGTGGCACAACAGGTCACACACTTGCCTTTGGCGTAGATTAGTAGATAATTTATTTTTAGAAAGAGAAACTCTCTGCTTTCAGTATGTACCATAGCTCTCAACCTTTGATCTCAAAAATGAGGAACACTAGCCCTTATAATGTGGAACAAATGGGCAATGCATTTATTAATTTATTTATTGTTCAAATTAACCTACAATACAGCCACATTAGTCCGCATAAACTTTTTTTTTTTTTGCTCTTCAATTAATTTGAGACATTTTTTTTTTTTTTTTGGTCCTCACTTGTCGTTTGCCCCCAGACCATTTCTGTTGACTCAATGCGGCCCTTGCAACTGAAAAGGTTGGACACCCCTGAAGTAGAGCATTCCTTGGTGATTTCCTCTGTGGGCAGATTAGGTCAACTTAGCTGCTACATTTATTGTTTAGGGGAGAAGCAAAAAGATCACAGCAAGGCTGGACCCATTGATGGAAAATCAGTTCCACAACATTCCTGCTGAGGGTCAATTTGTGAGGTAGAAGAATGTACCTGCTCAGTTTGTTTGCTATCACACTGGATTTCCCCAGAATGTCCATTGCTATAAGAAAGCGGTTGGATGAGCTTGCCCATTGCCACACTGTCAGAGTTTCTTGACATAAGGGGTAAGATCTGGTCCCTCCTTGTTTGTTGATGTGTCAACTACTGAATTGTTGTCCATTTGAATAGCAATTGTCCCCCAAGGTAGAGTATTCTGGAAGGCTTGCAAAGCTAAAAGCACTGCTCTTATCATTAGGACATTGATATGCAAGTTGGCCTCTTCAGGGGACCAAGGGTCTTGGACTGTTTTCCCCAGAAAATGCCCCCTTACACCAAATGGGAAGTGTCCGTGGTCACTATGGCCTTTGGCTAAGGAAGAGTAAATAAACAACCTTGTAGAACCTGGTCTGATTGAATTCACCATCTGAGATCTCTCTTGCTTATGTGAATGATTCAAATCTGATATGACATTGACTGGTAAAGCGTTGACCATTGTGCCTAGCATCCATTGAAGAATTCTCATGTAAAATCTGGCTAAAGGTACTAATGATATTGCCGCTGCCATTGAGCCTAGAACCTGAAGGACCAGATGGCCTGAAATCTTGCTGCTGCAGATTATCTTTCTGACCTGTAATGTTATGGTCTGAACTCTTGAAAATGGTAATAAAGCTATGGTTGACTTTGTGTTGAGAATTGCTGCTATGAACAATAGAGTGTGAATTGGTTGAAATTGAGACTTCTTGTAGTTTATGGTTATCCCCAGAAGAGAACATGTCTGAAGAACCTGATGTCTTACCCTTATCAGTTGATGCCTGGTCAGAGTGGAAATGAGCCAGTCATGTAAATACAGAACCACCCAGAATCCTTGCAGTCTCTGAGTTGCCGCAACTGCCATGCACTTGGTAAATACCCACGGGGCTGTGGTGAGAGGAAAGGGCAGAACTCTGAACTGGTAATGACTGGCTCCCAACTGGAAGCATAAATACCTTCTGGATCATCTGTTAATTTTTATGTGATAGTAGGCATCCTGAAGGTCTATGAAGCACATTCAGTCTTCATTGTCCAGAAACTGGAGAATGGACTGAACCATGACCATCTAAAACTTGGTCCATCAAACTGACTTGTTTAAGGTGCTGAGATACAAAATTGGTCTCCATTCCCCTGTTTTCTTTGGCACTAAAAAGAACCTTGCGTAAGTTTCAGATTCTAATTGGTCTGGCGGGACCTCTTGGATGACTCTTTTTTTTTTACAGCCTTTGGATTGGAATTGCTGCTTGTTCCCTCTGACTGGGTAGAACATCAAGGATTTTTCTTGATATTGGAGGAGGAAGGGAAAATAGAATTATGTAACCTCTGGATATAATCCTCTGCACCCGAGTATCATTTGTTAATTCTAGCCAGGCTCTCTTGTGCAGAGATAATTGACCACTGATTGCCTCCAGAGGTGGACAATTGACCTCCTTTCAAGAGCACTGGTAAGGTCTGCCAGAAAAAGAATCTCTGGAGCCCTGGTTTTGTGGGCCATCTCTGTTGTGGGGGCATCTTCATCCATTCGAGTTCCCTCCTCTGCCTCTAGGGGGAACTTCCTCCATGTGTGTCCTGGAATGGAACCTGAGACTTCTTGAACCACATTTTACTACTACCTCATTGATCCTTAGACAAGGATGTTTGGGGGGGTTGAAAAATGTATGCCCACAGCAGACAGGGTCTTTCCATGCTTTTCACACCTGGTAGTGTGTCCTTAACTTGGGAGCCAAACAGAGATGTGCCGTCAATGGGGGCATTGAGAAACAATGACTTGAAGGGCACCACAAAATCACATAAGCGCATCCAGGCGTGCCTTGTAATGGAAATGCCTGTATCCACTGTCCTTGAGGTTCTTTTGGCTACATGAGAAACTAACCTTGTGGAAGAACTAGAAATGGATTGCAGAATAGCCAAATGAGAAGACACAGATGACTGAATTTCTTCAGGGAAGATCCTGAAAGGGCATTTGACAGCTCCTTAATCAATTCCTTCTGAAATCTTGTGAAATGTGCCAAATAATTCAGTGACCTTAAAGCAAAGGTAGCTGTAGCATAGACATGCTTCCCAAATCTGTCCATCACCAGAGACTCCTTGTTGGGGGGATGGACAGTGGAACTTTCCTCGGCAAGTTCCTTCTTTGTAGCTGCCGCTTTGACCATGGTATCAACAAGCACCCTTTTTCCCCAATATTATCTGTCCACAGGGGGTGCCATAATCTTATCTGGTGTCCAAGGTATGGGCTTAATGGTGTCAGTTTCCATCCATGCCCACCGAGAGATCAAATCAATGAGCTCATCAGTGGGTGGAATCACACAGGAGGTAGATGATCCAGTACCAAAAGCCTCCAGGAATATGGACTCCTCAAGAGAAAGGTTGCTAGCTGTCCAGTCACCTCTCTGCTTAAGGATTTCTAGGATATCTGTGAATGAGACATCTTCAGGAGGTGACCATGGGGACTCTTTACCTTCATTGAAATCCATATCTTCAGTGATAGCCTCCTCCGGCAGAGCCAAGCTATCAAGAGTTGAGGGTCTGAGGCACAGAGATGAATCCAAAAGCTTTGGAGCCAAATGCAACTCCTCAGATCTGACAGGGAAGCTATGGCTCTAAGAGCTCTCTGGATCCAACTGGACCAGAGCACTCAGTGCAAACTTCATATCCAAGGATAAGGCAGTTCTTGGTTTTGAGCCAGATGGATCCAGACGGCTAAGATCCAGGGACTCCACAACCACTGAGGGAGTCAGAGGAGGAATTTGTAGTGGGAATGTAGCAGAAAAATTGACCTCCTGACCCAGAGGGGTAGGAGCCGAAGGAACACCCATCTGTCCCTGTGCCAAGCGAATCTTCCTCACCATCCTCTCCACATCCTCTTCTGTGAGACTTCTGGAAGTACAATTGAAAAGCACCAAAGAAGACCTAGGTCTCCCCAGCAAAGGAGAATGTACCTTAAAGGATACTGGATCATACTACAGTGAATACCAAGTTCTTTGTAAACTACTTATTGAAAAAGGTCCACTAGCTGTTGGATCTGACTTGGATTGCATTGGGGCCAAAAAGGTCAGATCCGGTAATTTTGGTTTGCATGGATCCAAAGTAGACAGGTCACACATCTTCAGTTTCTTCAGATCTGAGGTTGAGGTTGGATCCTTATGAGGACTTTTGTTTGAGGAATTTGAAGCAGGTAAAGATGAGGCAGGCCCCAGAGACATTGTTTTAGAAGGTTTTTTCTGTCTTGGTTTTGGGAGATTTATCTCCTGATATAGCTTCTCCAAAGGAAGATGGCATAAGCCTTTGAGGGTCAATTTGTTTTTGTGTTCTACTAATGCTCTGGGATTAAACCCATGTCAGACTGAACAGTCTTCCTGTAAGTGAAGCAGCCCTAAAGAATAGACATACAGTGTGCAAGCATCTGAAAATGGCAGCTTATGCCCACACTTAGTACACTTCTTAAATCCCTGTAGCGCTTTATCCGCTACACTGTAAAACAAAATTAAAGAAGGAAAAGAGAAGCAAAACACTCTAAAGTTAACAAAAATACCAACAATGGTATTAAGGACTACACCAAACAGTAGAATTACAGAAAAGATACTAAAATAGTATCGAGCGGTACACAAGTATGGGAAAGCAGAAGGATATCAAGTAGTGCGATAGGTAAGGGAGAATCTATATAACTAAAAATAAAATAGAATAAGACACAACCCAACCCAAAATAGAATAAGACACAACACAACCCAAATGACACATAGCCCACATACTCAGTGTGTCACTGAACTACAGCCCATAAGGCATAACATACCCAACACTCTAGTAATAGGTGACTCTATAGTCAGGCACACTGATGTTCCACTCACCAGGCTAAACAAGGAGAAAGTTACTGTCAGATGCCTGTCAGGTGCCAGGATCCGCCACATAGTGCATGCACTCAGGTCACTCCACAACAAGTACAAATATGACTCTGTCATTGTCCATGTTGGTGTGAATGACCTGAGACGTACCTCCCTGGATTACGTGAAAAGAGACATGGAGGAGCTCTCCAATCTTGTAGCCCAGGCAGGTATGACCCTAGCCCTGAGTAGCATCCTGCCATCACCCAGAATGATACCACAGTACAAGGACAAAATGATTAACTTTAACAATTGGCTAAGCTTCTGGTGTCATTGTAAGGGAATATCCAGTATCTGTCTGCCTGGGATGACATGATTGACAGACCACGCTGCTTTGCCAGAGATGGCCTTCACCTGTTGCCCTTGGGATTCTGGATACTGGCAAAGGCTCTTGCCACCCCTATAGTGCCTTTCTTAGGAAAGGTTCAAATGCAAATTCACCACCGTAACAGGTACAAGAAAGCAAAACCTGAGGGTAATGCTACTCAATGCTAGAAGTCTAAACCTCAAAATGCACTCACTCAAGGCACTCCTTAAAAAGGAGAACATTGACATCTGTGCAATGACAGAGACCTGGTTCAAAGCACCAGAGAGCACCCCTGCATTACCAGGCTATAATTCATACCACACCTTTCGGCCACCAAATCCGGACCGAAACACTAAAGGTGGAGGCGTGTCCATATTCATTAAGGATATCCACACCTCCAAGCTAGTTGCTCAGCATAATGCATCCGAGATTATCCAAGTTCAACTAACTCTGGGCAAAACCGCAATCCAGATTGTAGCTTGCTACAGACCCCCCACCATGCCCCAGGATTCCCACTCCTCTTTTCTTGATACACTGGAAAATATTAAGGTACAACCCAACACTCTAATAATGGGTGATTTCAACTACCCTACCATTAACTGGGAAAACTACTCATGTACCAACTCTTTTGTTCAACGTTTTCTGGAAATCATCAATTCCAATGCCTTGGATCAACTTATCCACACCCCCACCAGGGGCAGCAATATCCTAGACCTGGTCATCACCAACATGGGTGACCAGTGTTCCACACCAGAGGTCAGCTCCTCGTTGGTCAGATCTGACCATAAGCTAATCACCCTAGACATCCACATCCCACTCCTACCCTCCATTAGGAAAACAACGATAACAAATTTTCCAAAGCCAACTTCATGCTTCTTAAGACAGAAGTGGCAAACTTCACGACACCCATGCAGATGGATAATAGAGGTACGACTGCTGAATCCTACACAAATGCACTTTATAAGCACTTACATGAGTGCATGGATCGTGCAATCCCTAACAGAACCAAGATGCTATCCTCCAAAAAAAAGGAAGCCAATCTGGTGGTCTTCTGCCATAAACAAACTCTACAACAGAAGAAAGAAACTGTTGCAAAAAAGAGTAAAATCCCATGATTGGAGGAACTCCCTGGTCAGCCTCAGTAAGAAGCTGAGATCCCTCATAAAATCCTCCAAAGCTAGTTATGAAAACAAAATCACCACTGATTCTAAAGACAACCACAAAGCATTCTATAGCTATGTCAAGAATCTCAATGGCAACACTCAGATCTGCTCTGAGTTACAGCACAATGACACTAAATATACAGAACCAACTGATATTGCCAACATCCTGGCAGATAGGTTCAGTGCTAACTTTACCCCCCTCTCACCCCCTAAATGACCCATCTTTATACGGGAAGAATGCAAAGTTCCTGTAATCACGGCGGCACAGGTAAAAACCTCACTCTCCAAAGCCAAGAACACAGCATCCATGGGACCTGACAACATCCCAGGCTGCCTTCTACATGAACTACAGAATGAACTGGCGCCCCACCTAAGTAATATGTTCAATCATAGCCTCACCTCAGGCTTTGTGCCCATTGAATGGCACACCGGGATGTTTATCCCACTCCACAAAGGGGGGGGGGCCACAACAGACCCCGGGAACTACCGCCCCATTAGCCCGATGAGCTTGGTCTGCAAGGCCATGGAACGTATAATCATGGAACTCATAAACAAAGACATTGGAGATCTCCAAACTCTGGACCCCACACAGTTTGGGTTTGTAAAAGGCAGCTCATGTCTCCTAAAACTGATAGACTTCTTTGAAGTAGTCACAAAACATCTACAACAACTGGAAAGGCTGCAAAAATACCTCACAAAGAGGATTACTGGCCTCAAACAGACGCCTTACGCAGACCGTCTCAAAAAACTCCAGCTTTACTCCGTCGCATATCACCTACTCAGAGGCGATCTCTGCCTAACATACAAAGCTATGTCATACCCAGAGCTGTTGGACTTGCTCCACTTAAAGAAATCCCAATCCCTCCAAGCTACATGCTCTAGGGACCTAAACCTTGTCACCACAATAAACAGAACATGCTGGAGGGATAAATTACTGTCCCAGAGACTTCCCATACTCTGGAACAGACTACCTGTCTATGTCAAACAGAGCTCCTCATTAGCACTCTTCAAGAAAAATCTTGATGATTGGACGGGTAATAGGGAATTCACCCCAGGGATCACTTCTGTGGTTCTGCTTGACATGGGCACAGGAAAATAATTTTCTTGGGTGGCGAAAGCCAGGGTACCTTTTTGGCTAGGCTTGTATAGGCCCTAGGGCCAATAGCCTAGTACCTACCTATGAACCTGAAGAAATATTAATAACTTGTATCTGATGGAAAATGCACAAGAGTGTTGGCAACCATGCCTTTCACTGAAAGCAGCAAACGAGATCTGGGGTAACTGGGTTAAGGTGCATTGTGGATAAGGGAAGAGCTGGAGAGTTCTCGGTGGCCATGAGCTTTAGCAATAGCCAAGTCCGATCCGAGGGATCAGATATAAATCCATCTGTTGAGGATAGAATGAAAATTGACAACATCAGATCATTTTTTGCCATTTTTTTCATGAACACTGTCTCAGAATATTATAATTGGTGACCCACTGATCATTATGGATAAACTGGATTATCATGTTTGTGTCTGTGTTCCTGACTGTATTTCAGAATAAGGTCTTATAAACACATATAACTATGCAGAAACCAAATTTATTTATTCACTGTGGCCCACAAAAACACTACAGTCTGAAAATTTTATATTTAATTTTACATCTGAAGTATTCAACTAAAACTCTTAACTTTTATGAGGTTATTAATGAATCTTCACGTGTCTTTCTCATTTGTTCAAAATTGTTAAATATGTGTCATACAGCACTCCAAGAAGCAGGGGGGGAGGGGTTAAGACACACAAGACATGGATTTTGTTACTGTAAAACATTCACAGAGAACACATTCCTTTTTCTGAACTTATAGACTAATTTGTTCATTATATGTTAGTATCTCCCATCCTGCAGACACTGAAAATAGGTACAAAGGCCTTTGAAATGTACGTACCGCCAGTCAAAAATCTGGTCATCTAGTGAGCATAAAATATGAATACCAAATAGCACATAACTCTTCCTACTTCCAGTAGTAATGTGGGATACTACTCAGAAACACATATAAAAAACAGTGACAACATTTATGAAAAAATGTAAGAACATTATCAAAGAGATAGTGCAAAATCTTTACACTTTAATGAACTGTATTCCAAATTTCTGCCACACAACATCATCTAACTTTGCTTCAGAGAATGAAATAGGTAAGCTATGTCTTCTGTTATTTATTGTATGTAATTCATGTAGTGCAGTTTTCTATGTAGCGTATTACTAGACAGCTTTAAAAATCACATGTGATGAGTGGTCAGAAATTTCTGTAAAGGGGTAAATCAATCCTGACAATAGCGACATACCTGCAAAAATAGGGACATCCTGTGCAAGGGTAAATCAGGTCTGAAAATAGCAACATTCCTGCAAACAGGGACAGTTGATAGATCTGGTTAATTGGGCCTGACAACAGGAACATTCTTCCAAAAAAGGGACAGTTGAGAGATCTGTAGTATCATCACAGTTGTGACTGTTTTTTAGTGTTCTAGACAACTTTAAAAATCATGTGACAGTGCAGGAGAGGGGTAAATCAGGCAAGAAAATAGGAACATTCCTCCAAAATGCATATAGTTGAGAGATGTGGTTAATCAAGCCTTAAACTAAGAACATTCTTCCAAACAGAGACAGTTGAGAGATCTGGTTAATCAGGCATGAAATTAGGAACATTCTTCCAAATAGGGACAGTTGAGAGATATGGTTAGTATCTTCACTGCAGTGACTGGTTTTCCATGTAGTGTATTAGACAGCTTTAAAAATTGCATGACAGCTTTAAAAATCACACGTGATGAGGGAGTACCTCCAGAAATATGGACATTCTGTGCAGGGGAGGAAATCAGACCTGAAAAATAGGAACATTTCTCCAAAATATGGACATAAGATATGGAAGCATACCCTATTCATTTCTTTTCAGTAGGAGTCAGACATTTGTCCAAGGTGAATCTCATTCGTGGAGATTTCATTGACACCGTATCTCCGAAGTTCCACTCTGTGATTTTTTTTTAACTTGATTAATAAAATATTTAAACAGCAGAAGTGTAGGAACTTAGTGTAACATATACGCAATGGATATACATCCCACCATACCCTGGTGAAATATCCAAAAAACAGAAAAGAGGGATGGAGGGAGTGGATAGCTACTGCAATATTGATCAATAAGAATATCCTGTTATGAATGTTTAGAATGATGTTATTGTAACAGAGAAATGCAGCAAGTGTTATTTTGCATATGGTGTGTTCTTTCTGTGATACATTTTGTTCAGCACAGAATGGGACACACAGCAGGCTGTCTATGAGGAATATGCATCATAGAGACTGAATGACTAGAGGGTTTATTCAATACCTTGCCAGGATCTTTTCATGCTAATGGCAGTACATCCTTTTGCTTGCACCTCACACAGACTGAGAAGACGTATGTGATGACTTTCCTCCTTTTGCTGCTACTGTGGCACGTGGTACCACATTTGCTGCTACTGTGGCACGTGGTACCAAAGTACAATACCTCTCACCTAAGCATTAAAAATCATAGCAGGAGATGTGGAGCACATTCTTCATTTTCACAATGAGGTATTTATATACTAAACCCAATATTGTTAGTGGAAGTGAGTTTCTGATAGGCTTAGTTCATTTATTTAGTAAGTTATGTCCCTATAAATAAGTCTAACTTTATGAGGAGCATCAGTAAATATGTTTCTACAAGGCTAAATCTGGGGGCCAAGATCACATGCTGCTGGATTTTATCACTGTATCTGGAGTGACATCACATACCTGGCCAAGCATTATGTGATCTCATGTACCTGACCATGTATTATAAATGAAAGTTATGTACTTATCTAAATTCATGTTGTCTGATTTTCATCCAGTTCTAATGTTAGATTCATGATGTCTGATTTTCATCCTATTCAAACATATGAATTGTCAAATCTGACTGGATCCAGTCTTGGCTCTAGTGCCGAAGCTTCTTCGGATCCAGAGCTCTGACTCCTCTCCTATCCATAATTTCCTGGACTCCACTGTAGCTGCTCAGAACAAATTTGCCCCACCTCTTTGTCTCATTCATGAACAATCATGTAAAAAAAACCCTAAATTAGAACATAGGATCATAGGAGGTTACTAGGCTAATGGCTCTGGGGCCCGTACAAGCCTAGCCAAGAGTTTATCCCCAAAAAGAAACCTCAGTCAGTACCTGTCACCCCTGTCAATGAGGAACATAGGTGGAACCCCTGGGACAAATTTGTGTTTTCCCATCCACTCATCAAGGTTGCACTTGAAGAAGGTCAGCGAGGTACTCTGTTTCATGGGTATGGGAAGTCTATTCCAGAGACGGTGCAGCCTCTGGGAGACAAGCCTGTCTCTACAGCAGGTTTTGTTGATGTTGCATATTAGATTCAGGCCTTCTGAGCAGGTAATGCGTGAGAAGTTAGACTTACGGATATGGAGCATCTCTAGTAGGGCAGGATCTGAGATTGCCTTGTAGATGAGACACAGATCACCTCTGAGCAATCTGTATGATATCGAATAGAGTGACAGTGATTTGAGCCTGTCTGCATAGGACAGGTTTTGAAGGCTGTGGATTCTCTTTGTGAGGTATTTCTGTGGCCTTTCCAGTTGGTGCAGATGTTTGGAGAGATACATACCAAATGGGGAGTTATACTCAATTATTGGTCTAATGAGGGAGGAGTATAGAGAGGTAATAACCACCTTTTTTCTGGATGCATTCCCTTTACTTATGAGATGAACCAAGTGAAAGGCTTTTCTGACCACTGCCGCTATATGATGGTCAAATATGAGATTGTTATCAACCTGAGTACTCTGGTCTCTCACGACAAGTTGTGTGCTTAGGGGGTTGCCGTTGATGTGGTAATCAGTAGGGGCCATGTTTTTGCCGAATATCAAGTTTCCCAATCTATTGAGAAATAGTAGGTACAGTCTCACATGACTGTGTAGAGACAGGGAATAAGGGTCTGCTTAATCATCTCAAACCATAGGTGACGACCTGGAAGGGGCAGGAGGTAGGGACTTTGAACTGGATGAAAATCAACTAAAATGGATCTAATGTTATGGTAAGGACATACTTTTCGTATCCAATGTTATCTATTTTTGTCTGTTTCAAACATATCGGACAGAATCCCAAACTGTCAATTTGGGTGGTGTCAAGGAAGGACATTCTTGAATATGGTGGAACCAAAGGAGGAACGTGACCTAGATTGTACATCCAGTTGATAGTGAGACATAAATGTGTGTACCACAGACCAAGTGGCCACAGCAGAAATAAGGCTGTTGAAGAAATAACTGCTCTAGTTAAATGAGCCTTCTGCTTTCCTAGGGTATGTTCTTCTCACAGTAGACAAAGGAGATACAATCTGACAGCCATCTAGGCAAAGTATCCTTTGCTACTGCCCTCCCCAACTTTGGTTTTGAAAATGAAATGAACAATTGTCTTTGCTGAATTGTTTTGTTCCATGAATGTAGAACTGTAGTTGTCTGTGGACATCTAACATATGCAACAAGCATTCTTTGTTTGAATATCTGGGAAAAAACAGTGATAAGTTTATGGACTGATTTAGGTTTACTTAAGATGCCACCTTAGGAATTAAGGACACACTAGTTCTAAGAGAAACCCTATCCTTGTAAAAGACTAGATACAGAGGTTTACATAAGAGAACCTGTAACTCCAAAATTTATCTGGCTGATGTCACTGCCAATAGGAAAATTGTTTTCCAAGTAAGGAATTTTAGATCTGCCATGGTCATAGGTTCAAAGGGAGACTGAGTCAGAGCCTGCAGGATAAATGGAGATGTCCCATGTTGGGTCTGGGTCTCTAACAGGAGATCTTAGTAGAGTTAGCCTTGATTTACAAACGATACAACACACCGTAGGAGAGCTTTTTCACATGTCTGATGACTTCAAGTGGCAAACAAGATCTGAGCAGCTAAGGTGGAGTCTAGGCAATTATGGGTAGTGGAGAAGTCAGACCTCTGGATCTAAAGAAGCTTTAGAATCGGTGCTGAGGTTGGATCCAGTCAGATCCAGCAACCCATATGTTTGAAATGGATGAAAATATACATAGGTTCATAGGTTCATACTAGGCTATCTGCCCTGGGGCAATTATAAGCCTAGCCCGATTCTGTATGGCTTACGCCACCCCTTGATTTGAGTATACTGGGCCCTTTTTAAGGTTTAGTTTACTGTGCCTCTGTCTAATAGTGACACGGGAGTAATCCCTGGGACAAACCTACGATCCCCCATCCACTTATCAAGATTCTTCTTGAAGAGATTCAGTGAGGTGCTCTGCCTCACATGAACTGGAATTCTATTCCAGAGCGAAGGGAGCCTCTGGGTTATGAACCTGTCCCTCCAGCAAGTTCTATTTATTTCTGTGCTGAGGTTCAAGTCCCTCGAGCGTGTGGCTCTAAGGGATTTAGATTTACTGAGGTGGAGCATGTCCATTAATTCTGGATTTGACATAGCTTTGTATGTCAGGCATAGATCGCCTCAAGTAGGCGGTATGCAACTGAGTAGAGCTGGAGTTTTTTTAACCGAGCAGCATATGGCATCTGTTTGAGACCCTTGATCCTCTTGGTGAGATACTTTTGTGGTCTTTCTAATTGCTGTAGGTGTCGGGTAAGGTACATCCCAAAAGGGGCATTGTATTCTATGATGGGCCTGATGAGGGATGAATAAAGGGGCACGATTACCTCTCTTGATCTAGATGTGAAACCCTTCGTGATGAGGTGGGCTATGTAGAAGGTCTTTCTAACCACTTTGTCAATGTGGTTTTCAAAGGAGAGATTGCTATCAACTTGGGTCCCCAGGTCCCTAATAACTTTCTCTGTACTTAATGGGTTTCCACCTATGTGGTAATTTGTGGGCACATTGTTTTTGCCAAAGGGTATGACTATACATTTTTTGGCATTTAGCTTTAAACCATGGCTCTGGCACCAGTTATCTGTCTCTGTGAGACCTTTTTGAAGGATGTTTGTGTCAGCTGGAGAGTCGATTATGGCGCCCAGTTTGCAGTTGTCTGCAAACTTGGTGAGCCATAGTCCTCCCACGTTTGCCTGTACCTCGGAAAAGTATATACTGAACAAGAGTGGTCCCAGGACAGAACCCTGTGGGATGCCACTTGTGACCGGTTTCGAGTCTGACATGGCTCCAGCAACTCTCACTCTGTGGGTTCTGTCTTTGAGCCAGTTTGCGACCCATCTTGTGACATAGGGGTTTATATTTAAGCTGGATAGCTTATCTATGATGCCCGAGTGGGGTATTGTGTCAAATGCCTTTGCAAGGTCCAGATAGGCTGTGTGGACTACCTTCCCTTCATCTATGGCTTTGGTGACTGTTTTGAAGAAGTCAACCAGGTTCAAGAGGCAGGATCTGCCCTTGACAAAGCCGAACTGGGTAGGATCTAGTGTCTGTAGGTCCCCAATGTCTTTGTTTATGAGCTCCATGATGATCCTCTCCATAGCCTTGCAGACTAAGCTAGTCAGGCTTATGGGGCAATAGTTTCCAGGGTCCGTAGAGGCTCCACCTTTGTGGAGTGGGACCACTGTTGCTGTACGCCATTCTGTGGGCACATATCCTGTAGTGAGGCTGAGATTGTATAGCTGTTTTATTTGAGGGATTAGTTCCTCTTGGAGTTCATGCAGGACGCAACCTGGGACGCCATCTGGTCCCATGGAAGCAGTGTTTTTTGCTTTGGAGAGGGCAGCCTTCACCTGAGCATCAGAGATGTTTGGGAGGCAGCCCTCTGCCGGAATAGATACTTGCTCTTTTGGGGGGGAGGGGGGGAGAAGTTTGCACTGAACCTGTCTGCCAGGATATTGGCGATGTCTGTGGGTTCAGTGTATTTTTTGTCGTTTAGAATCAACTCAGAACAAGTCTGGGAGTTGCCACCAGAAGTCAGCAACTAAAACACTATGCCTACTCAGTAAATCAGAAAAGACAGCTACTTCCCATCTCAGATAATTATCTAGAATCCTGAGGTGGATCCTAAACCTGTGTTACTGATAGAAGCTCTGCGATTAGTCCAGTAGGCTGCCAATCAGGATGTTTTGCTGTATGCTTCTCCCCTCCTCTGTCATAACATGCACATGATTCTTGACACAACAGACCACTGTGGTCATTTTTTTTGTTACTGACCTTCCTCTTCTTGATCCATTATTACATCTTTCTACTTAGTCTCATTAGTTCAATAAATAATGTTTGACAGATTTTTGGTTTATAGTTTCACAGAATCTGATTTCTGTCTTTGAGGCATATAAGAGATTATCAGAAACTTTCCTAGAACATATTTCTATGACCCTGCCTGTTGCAGTCAGTAATAGCTGGAACTCCTCTTTGAGGGGGGCCTTTTACGATAGGTAATAGCTAGATCTCCTCTTTGAAGGCCCTCTCTTTGGTAAAATTCTTTTAAACCCCAGCTGCCAAACTTGGGGTCATGCATATGCATCCCATCCATGCATCACGGCACAGCATCATGTGTCCAGTACAGTATGATTATGGCACAGCATCATGTGTCCAGTACAGTATGATCATGGCACAGCATCATGTGTCCAGTATAGTATGATCATGGCACAGCATCATGTGTCCAGTACAGTATGATCATGGCACAGCATCATGTGTCCAGTACAGTATGATCACAGCACAGCATCATGTGTCCAGTACAGTATGATCACGGCACAGCATCATGTGTCCAGTACAGTATGATCATGGCACAGCAACATGTGTCCAGTGCAGTATGATCATGGCACAGCATCATGTGTCCAGTACAGTATGGCAGAGGCTTCATGATCCTGACTTCTTTCATGCTGCTCATAGAGTTAAGATCTTGGCCTTATTTATTTATTTTTTTATTGGAAGAAAGGTCCCATGTTCAGTTATAAAGAAACCTCAATTATCTGTACTACAGGGGGAAGGAGCACACTAAAAACATGATCACAATGGTCCACTGTAGCAAGAGAAATGAGAGTCCTGTCTCAGTTCAAATAATGTTGCAGCAGTGGAAAATAGCCAGTGCAGAGACTGGTGGTACGGTCACTCACTGATCCTCTCCAGGACTGATTTATACAGGAGGGGAAGATAAAAGGGGCAAGGATCAGCAACACCTATACTTTGGTGGTCTTCCGCTAGCTGTTATTTCTCAATCATTTAGTGAGGAATTATTCTTAATATTCATCATTGATTAATTACCTTGGGGGGAAGGATAGGTGGTCTCATAGCCACCAGTCTGAAGAGTGCCTCGCGTGGTTTAACATCACACCTCCCGTGTGGTTCATATAGCTCAATTCCTGTTGGCAGGTGCTCTGATAGTGTAAATTGGACTTTACTCCTCTTCCTTGCCTCCGAAGTTCTTCTGACACTGATAACAGTCAAAGAGATTCCTACTGCTTCTTCCACATACAGTGGACCTAAAGTAACATCACTGCTTGAGTGGAGGAGTATAGCCTTATGGAATAAAATCTGATGCACAGAAAACAATGGGTAGGCCCCCATACATGTGTGACATCTATGATGTTGGCATCCTTCTCTGCTGTGAGCTATTTTGCCCTCTGACCTCATGCCTAACTCTCATCTTATAGAGAAGGTGCTGCTAAAGCACCCTCTCATAGTGGAGCTAGTTGAGGTGTAGGGTGAAATCTCTGGTTCTTCCCTGAAGTTGGTGCTTATTGTTTCTCAGCTCAGTGGGCCTCTTCTAATTTCTCCCATGATAGTATGTTTCTCATAGATGACAGAGGCTGACAGAAAGCCTCGACTAGATGGTCCTAATCAGCTAACTGGAAGAGGTTCTCTGTCTGGGTAGAGAGGCGTCCACATACCCTAATGAGTCTTTAAGTGACATTTTTATATATTAACAGCTTTTTGACTCAGGCCTAAGTTCACAGGTTCATAGAGTCATAAGAGATTATTAAGCTAATGACTCAAGAGCCGTTACTAGCCTAGCCATTATTACCTGCATTTTACCTGATTTTAGATCCCTAAGGACTAGAGGATGGCATAGGTGTGTGCCTATGCCTTTGAGTATTTTTCAGACTGTCTCTGTCTATAAGGGACATTGGAGCCACCCGAGGAGTGAATTTCCAATTCCCCATCCATTGATTCAAACTCCTTTTGAACAGGATCAAGGAAGAGCTCTGATTTACATGATTAGGCAGCCTGTTCCAGAGAAGTGTAATCTCCTGAGACACATACCAGTCTCTGCAGCATGTTTTGATCATGTCACAGATCAGGTTTAGATACCTAGATACCTAGATCAGGTGAACCTTGTGCAGTTTGTCTTGTGAATGTGTATTAGTTCCATCAGGGCTGGATTTGTGAGTGCCTTGTAGATTAGGCACAGATCACCTCTTAATAGTCAGTAGGAGACAGAGTAGCGGATAGAGCTTTAGTCTATCTGCATAGGTCATGTTGTATACACCCTCTGTTTTTTGTAAGGAACCTCTGAGGCCACTCCAGCTGTTGCAAGTCCTGGTCAAGTACATGCCAAATGTGCATTGTACTCAATTATTGGTCTGATGAGGGGTGAGTACAATATGACTATAACTTCCTTGGATCTTGATGCCATGCCTTTACTTATGAGCTGTGCCACATAGAAGGAATTCCTCACCACTGTGGACTCATAGCAGTCAAATTTCAAGCTACTACCTATCTGTGTAGCTACATCTCTTACCTCTGAGTCCAGTCTTAGGGGTGTGCTATTAATGTTTTAATTTGCAGGGGTATTTGACTTCCCAAAGGGTATGATAATGCATTTTTTGCATTTAGTTTTAGGCCATGGCTCTGGCACAAATCATTCATCTGAGTCAGACCCTTCTAAAGGATATCTACATCATTGGGGGGATTAATTGATTGCACCAACTTACAGTCGTCAGCAAACTTAGTCAGCCAAAGGTCTTCTACATTAGCCTTGACTTCATAGAAGTATATTCCGAGCAGGAGAGATCCCAGCACTGAACCTTGTGTCAACCCACTAGTAACAGGCCGCTTGTTGGATCTGGTTTCCCACACTCTAACAACACGTGTTCTATCCATGAGCCATTTGGCTACCCATCTGGTATCATAGAGAGTTTTGCCCAGTCTTTGAGTTTAGCTATAATAACTGAGAGGAAAATTGTGTCAAGTGCCTTAGCCAGGTCAATGTAGGTAGTAACGACTTTCTCAAAGAAGTTTACCAGATTGAGCAGGCATGACGTACCCTTGACTAAGTCATACTGGGATGAGTCCAGTGTTTGGATGTTTCCTATGTTGCTAATTATCAGGTCTATGATTATTCTTTCCATGGGCTTGTATTTAAGACTAGTAAAACTTATGGGTCTGTAACTTCCCGGTTACTCCACCATCACGGTACAATCATGGGCAGGGCTTGAGCCCAGCTGATATAACAGCTAAATTCTCTTTTTCCTGGCTCTTCAGTTGTGCTTTTAGCAAGAAATTCTGTCAGGGAGAATTTGTGAATATGTTGAGAGGTGCAGTCAATTACACAGGCTGTCCCCAAGTTAGCTTATGCCAAGGCAGTGGAATCCGTGGCAATACAGAGTATTCCTTTAGGGCCCAGTAAGGTCAAAGCTGTCAGAGGTGTCATAGCAGGAACATGTCACCTGCCAATGTGTCTTCCACCACCAGTGTTGGTATCAGTTCATTAGTATCTAGGTGCCTATGGGGAGAGCGGCTTAGGGCAACTCACTTTTTCTAATGAAGGTGGTACTTGGTAGCTGACTGATCAAGGACTATCACTGTGATGACCAGTTTGTTGAAGAGTCCACTGACTGTGCATATCTGTACAAGTCAACACTGTAATACCGTGACTTGATTACTTTTCAATAGAGCTTCCCATCTCTGCATGTAACCAGCATCATACGTGCACATGCTGCTGTAGAAGTACAATGTCACTCCCCAGCATAACTATCAATGAGGAATATAAAAACTCAGTGTGGTACAGGCACTGACTGTGGTCTTCTGTGAAAAATATGTGACAGTATGACGTGATAGGTGATACAGATTAAAGCAAGCATGAAAGCAATCTTAGCAGTTAAATGAGTATGAGATACACTACATGTGCAGAAAAAAAACAGAGCCAGCTGTAAGTAAACAACATGCGTCTCTATAAGGCACTTCAATGAATGTTACCAATCTGTGGCACTCAGCCAGCTGACCAATCAGCACGATCCCAAGTTGGGACATGCAATGAGTTAAATGAAGACAAGCACAGGAATGACACTGGACAGCAATATAGCTGGTGGGTTATATGACAAATGCACAACTAACCGCAGTGCACAGTGGTGTCTGTGTGCAGCAACACTCCACACTAAAGTAAAAAAAGGTATGCAGTGAAATCACATTGTGGTGGTGCACAGGGCAGGCAGGCTATGTTGAGATTATGGCAGCAAAAGATACATAAGCCATAGTGAACCCCCAGAGGAACAGATCCATGTATAAATGTTACCTCTATACTGGACTGCTGGATTGTATGAGCAGATAGTCTGGCACACAGGGCAGGCACACTATGGTGGGTATATGGCAGGAAAGGATATACAAGCAATAGTGAACCACCAGGGGAACAGATCCATGTATAAATGTTACCTCTACACCAAACTGCTGAACTGTATGAGCACTTAGTCTGGCAGACAGGGCAGGCAGGCTATGGTGGGTATATGGCAGCAAAGGATATACAAGCAATAGTGAACCACCAGGGGAACAGATCCATGTATAAATGTTACCTCTACACCAGACTGCTGGATTGTATGAGCACATAGTCTGGCACACAAGGCAGGTAGGCTATGGTGGGTATATGGCAGGAAAGGATATACAAGCAATAGTGAACCACCAGGGGAAGAGGTCCATGTATAAATGTTGCCTTCAGTGAAGTCTTCTCTGTGCTGCTGTTGGTTCTTAAGGACAATGAAGATAACAGAATGCCATGGAAGGCATAAAGAAGCACTGTGGCTGTGATATTCTGAGCATTTTGAACAAAACAGGGCATCTTGACAGTAAACATTTGAAGCTAGCCCAAGATGTTTTAAGTGGCTGTGGCACCTTTTAACTTTATTTCAGATGATGAGTAGGAGGTGGGATATGATAGTTTGTAGGACGTGTTCTCTTCTCTTTCTAGGAGGCCAACCTGGAGCTACCCACATAGATGTAAACAAGAAAGTACAGTTATGCAGGTAAAGTTACCATAACAGTAGATGTTTGAATGATCACTGCTGTAGTAGCCTTAGCTATATGGGTTATATCCTGCCAAAGGTATAACAGATGGTCATCTTCCAAAGCTTCAGGGCACCTTCCACTCATCCAAACTGTCAGGCAACTCGAGCTGAGCTGACTAAAAGACAAGTTTGGGCACCAACCTTTCAGAGCTTTCATGTGAACAGAGAGGGTGAGGCTGAGCCCTGAAAGGACAGTGCTAGGAATAACAAAAATTAAATAAGCACACTGTGGGATAAACAACACGCCAAAAACAAGGGGAATGGAGGGACGGAACAGGTATTGGAACACTGATCATTGAATATCTACTGTTATGGTAAATTTACTTGTACAACGTACTATGTTCATCTTATTGATCACCACTGCAGTAGCCATAGCTATATAGGTACACTGCCCTAGCTTACTACATTGGGAGGTGAAAGGAGAAGTCTAGGAGCCCCTAGAGAATGACCCTTACACAGCCTGATCTAGATCTAGAGAAGGAAGCACGTTTATAGTGCTTTTAAAAATATGCACAGAGGATGAAGTTGCAGCATCTAGAATACTTTTAGAATCCAACTCTTTCCCAAAAGCCATAGATGAAGCCAAGGCCTTGGTACTGGGGGCCTTGACCCTGTCTGGGATAATTTTATTGTGGTGTGTACAAGCAAAGGTAATAGTCTTAGACAACCATTTGGAAAGAGTCTGTTTCAACACAGGTTATCTTACCTTCACAAGAAATGAACAATTGATCTGAATATCTGAATGATTTAGTTCTGTCAAGATAGTACCTGAATTGTCTATGACAACGGGGAGCTGGACAGTTTTATTTAAAGTAAACCTGGATATCACTTTAGGCATAAAAGAAGGATTACCTCTCAATGAAACCCTGGCCTTGTGGAAAATGAGATAGGGTTGACTCACCATAATGAACTTGCAAATCAGGTACCCTTCTTGCAGAGGTCAGAGAAATCAGTAAAACTGTTTTTCAAGTTATGAACCTCAAATATTTTGACATGAGAATGTACTGAAAGAAAAGGATCCATGAGCAGACATGCTGAAATGGCTGATAAATGAACATTGACAAAGGAGTAAGAAAGGCCATAGAGTAGTAACTCATACAAATATTGTAAAACCAGAGAACAACTAGCCCTGAATGGGTGCTGGTTATGTTACTGGAACCAACGAGAAAACCTTTTTCCATTTGCTAGTATATGATTTTCTAGTAGCAGGCTTTCTTGCCTCCTTTAGCACTTGCTGCATGTCCTCAGCAAACAGGTGCCTAAAAGGAATTAAGAACCTATCATCCAGGCAGCCACTTGAAGTTGATTGATGTCATGGTGTATCAAACACCCTGTTCTTATGTGAGTAGAGCCACTCTGTGATGAAGCTTGTGGTAATTACCCCTGATCATTTCCAAAAGAAGGAGAACCATGATGGCCTGGGCCAGAAGTGAGTCACTACAATGATCTTGGGGGATTCCTTATGAATCTTCAGAAGGTACCCTGGATATTATTGGAAAGGGTGGAAAAGCATACAGTAGCATTCCTGTCCAAGTAAAAGAAAAGGCATCTCTCTTCCAGGCTTTACATGGAGTCCTGAAGCAGGATCTTGCCAGCTGTAGAGGACACATGTTCCAGTTCCCCTTAGCAACACGATATCCTGCTAGAAGTTTTTGGAGATAAATATACATTGAGACTAACATTATCGTACTTCATAATCAGTCACCCTGTACAGCAATATGTCTCCCATACGTTTAATAACTTGTCATCTATTACAACCCATGAACCTTTAAGGAATAAAACCATCACCACTCTCATCATTTGAATTTGCACCCAAGAACAAATACAATCTTAAATACTCATTTTATTATTCTTTCATGTTCTTCTCTATTGAGATGTGTTTCTAGCAGTATAAAATTTGCTTTACTTCTGTTACAATTCCACTTACCTTATTGCTATGGACTAATCCATTCGCATTCCATGCTGGTATTCCTTAAGTCCCTATTTTATTTTATTTATTGTCTGCACTTTTAAGAGTCCATGCCTTTAACTTTGTCCACTCTTTTGACTCCCTCATGATGTTCCTTAATGAGCCATTTAGGGAACTTATTCATGCTGACGTTCTTTCTAACTATGCACCCTTGTCCTTACCCTTCCATGTTACCATAGACATACATGCTCTCACAGAGTTTCTCTACAGTTCCAACCTGTACAGTGAAGAAATACATTGCCAACCTGAGTACTACTGCAGAAACAAACTGTATACAGTCAAACAAACTTCAAAACCAATACTTTTAGGTAAAGAATTTTAAGGAAATGAAAACAAAAAGTTTGATTACAGTGGCTCGTTTCACAGGCTCGATCCTCCTTATCAAGTGTGCTGTCAGGCATATTTAGCTTATATAACAGTTTTAAGAGACCAAGCACTGCTTATAAAGGAACTGTCTCACTGCTTCAACCCACCCCAAATGAGAATCAGTTCCCTTAACTAAAGCTAACACACTAACAAAGAAAGAGAGATTCTACATCTCAGAAAATAAGAATAAAAAAATCCAGATGAACCACAAAGGAAAGGCGAATACAGGAACAAAGTAGTCTGGAACCACAAGCTGTATGGTAAAACTTTTAATATTGCTAGCACAACTTTCATGTATAAAACGTGCCTTCAGGCAATAACAACCATATTAAAAAGTGAGTACTTAAATATGTAATATAGGTCATCTGACCACAAAAGCAATCAATCAATTAAATAATTAAGATAATTAAAAAAATAGGCTAAATTAAAAAACAATTCAACACAACACAAAATCATGAATGTCATAATGAAGTATAGATTATTTTTTCTAGTTTACATAGCAAGTACTTGAAGAATGTAGTCTTTTATAAACGTTTTGCTGATGATTTGCTTTTATGTGAGATGGCTCTTTAGTGGATTTATATGATTTTATTGCATATTTACATACAACTGCTAGTTTTTTAACCCTTAAGAATCACATCAGCTATAAGCAGATGGACTTTTTAGATGCTACACTTGTTAAGGATGCTAACGGGCATATACAAACTACGTTGTATGCTAAGGAGGTTAAAAGGTGTACAGACCTGTCAAGGCAAAGTATGTATCCGCCATTTATTTTTAAAAATATTGTTAGGAATCAAATGTGTAGGATATCATGATTGAACACTGAAGATGTTCATTTAAATAACCAAATGGATACTATGGTTGATGATTTTTGCATAAGGGAATATCATCGTAACATCCTTAACAAAAAGAGAAAGCTGGTATTTGAAAACAGCTGGTACATGAAAAAGGGTTCATCAATTATTGGTGTGATGATGGGTGAGAACAATGGAACTATAATGTCCTATGATGTGAATGTCCTGCACATACTCATTCTAAATACAAGGGATTAGTCACTATTGTGGGCACATGCTGATGGACATACCGCATACCATCTACCTTAGTATACAGGTCACATACCACTTGGTCTGCACAGAGGGGTATGCTGTCTATATTGTAATTAGGTTGTGTATTTGCTTTCATAAAGGATGTACTCCCCCATGATTTTAATTCGTGTACTGTGTCTCCATGGCTCTGGCAACAATCCTTTATGTGTGTTAGTACTATCTGCATTATACCAATACAAATCTTGGATTCAATTATTGTCCACAATTTGCAGTCCTCCACAAAGATGGTTAGACAAAGGATGTGTTAGTCTTGACTTCTGAAACTTGAATAATGAACAGGAAAAGGCCTAGTACAAAATCCTGAGGTACGGACCTGGTCACTGGACTCTAGATAGAGGGGGTTTCACACACTTTGACATTATCTGTCATGTATGTGATCCAGTTGTCTACCCACTTGGTGATGCAGGTCTTCATGCCCACTTGAGGCTGTTTCTCTGTAATATCTGAGTGTTGATTTGTGTGAAATGCCTTGGCCAGGTCAGGTTATGAAGGATGATAGTGTTTTCTTTATGAATGCCCGTGGTGTCCTTCTTGAAGACATCAAACACGTGTAACATACATGATGTAGCCTTAGCAAATCAACCATTGGCTTGGTACACACTTGCGATCGGTGTCCTATTTGATAAGGTCCATGATGATTCATTGGTCTACCTCACAGATGAGGAGAGTCAGGAATATGGGTCTATAACTCCATTCATGAGATGATGGTTCCCCCTGTTCAGACTGATGTATGTTACTCTACACCCTTCTATGAGAACATAGGCTGTCGGGAGGCTGTGTTTCAGTAGTGATCCAACTTATAGGTCAGGTTTTATGACACGCTATAGGCAACATGTGATGTTGTCAGGGCCCATTGATTCTGTGATATTTGCTATAGAGAGCACACAGATAAGCTGCCCTCCTGAAAAAAAAAACAGAGTAATGTTTGCATGTATATATTGGCTGATGGCCAGAGGTGACAAAGGAGTGAAGTGTGAGACAAACTGTCAGCTACCAGGCTGTCTATTTCCTTTGGTTGAGTATGTCTTGTGACATCCACAAATAGCTTTGTGGCTAGTTGTGTATTCCCCTTAACATTCACATTTCTTGAAATAAATGATTTGTGAAAATACCTCCAAATACAATGTTGGTCATGCATTACATTCCACATACAGGTACTATTAACACAGTCATACACCTGTACCAATGTCATATAAGTACATTAATTGCACAACATATGCCTATATGTGTTTCATGTGAAAGCTGTTTGTGAGTGGCCTGATGCCATATAAGGACACATTACATACTGGTTGTCTGTGGCTCATGCAGAACATTTCCTGACACAAATGTTACTAATCACACAATGGTGCTGCTGGCTACCTCAATAATCCTTGGGAACAGAAACACAATTGCACATACCATGAATTCCACAAGGCTGCAGTGGAATCAAAATGTGATATTGTTGTGCATATCACAACATTACATCATGTGGATAAAATAAGACTTATGTACACATGTAATTAATATGAATTTACATTGATGTCTGTTACAGAGCATTTAATGATGGTAGGTAGTCACATGCACACATGTGCCATACTGCAAATTTCACTGTGATGGTGGAATGAGAACAGTGTAGACTGTTGATCTGCACCACTACAACATGTCTAATAAGCCAACAATATACATAAACGTGTATCATACCATGTCAGCAGTTCTCAAAAGGCATATTACTACAGATGTTCTAGAAGGAGGATGAAATGAAATGGCAACAATGACCATCAATACATTAGCTCACATCACAGATTGTAATACCCTCTTGCAGCCATACTGTGCATCCACACCTCAACACAGACCATGTCAATGACAGCAACACTGACATGTCAAATGTTTACAGGATCATAAGACATTATTAGACTAATGGCCAACATCACATACAATTATAGCCATTATTATACCATTTAAGACAACCTTCTTATATTTGTATGATGGAAGATAGTAAGAGTATTGTGCATATGCGTGTATTTGTTGGATTGCATTACATACTGCCACTGTCCATATGGGGTATGTGCACCACACTATGACAGAATTAGCAATCACACATGCAGTGTTCTGGAGATGACTTGCAGAGGCTCATGGAAGGACTCTGGGTCATGGTATGTGCATGCATACTTGACACAAGGACATCCTCCACTCCTCTGCAAGAAGAATGCCATGTGGCCATAGGACAAAAGAGGATGGTGGATGCACAGGGCTACATTAAATGTTCTCCTAAGTGGTACTGAAATGAAGACTGATTGCAA
This sequence comes from Protopterus annectens, assembly GCF_019279795.1. Taxonomy (NCBI): domain Eukaryota; kingdom Metazoa; phylum Chordata; order Ceratodontiformes; family Protopteridae; genus Protopterus; species Protopterus annectens. The sequence continues at coordinate 1,023,025,298 of NC_056733.1, forward strand.
AGAACATGCAATGGCCATAATGTACTACCAAACACACATATACACAGCAGTAGACTGGGCCTAATTTGAACATTATACTTGTATAGGTATAGAAGGTGAATGTCATGCAATGTAACACTAACAACACCGCATATATCTGAGTTTAGCACTGTCACATTTCACTTTATGGAGTATGATAGCATCACTGTATGCTGAGAAGAGCATCTTGGGAGGAGCATCTGACATAGATGTGGAGTCACATCTCTGGTAAAATTGTCTCAAAAGTAATATTTGGATGTATACACACTCAAGTTGCCTGCTGTCAAATCAGAACCCCTAAATAGCTAGTTAAAAAAGCTGGAGAACATAGTACTTAACATTAGTGCCACAGCATAAGTTTGACTTGAATAATGTCAGTGTGCACTTTATACAGGATGACATCATCAGTGTGTGTTACAAGAAGATGTTCAGAGGAGGGTCTGACATAGCTGTGGACTCACGTCATTCTAAAATTGTCACCATACTGATTGCTGAATACACACACAAACCAGTTTACTGTGGTGAGAGTAGAACCCCTTTCTGACTATCTACAGAGCACAGTACTTAAAGGAAGCAAGAAAGTACAAGGCTGGCTTTTACAGTATCAGAAAACACTTTATAGATGATGACATCAGCAATGTCTGGTGAGAAGATGGTCTAAAATATCTCTTGAATGTCAAGCAAGTGAACACACACACCAGTTGACTGTAGTGAGAGTAGAACCCCACCTGTTTACAGAGCACAGTATTTAACGTAAGTGCCACAGTACAAGTCTGGCTTTTAGAGTGTCAGACAACACTTTATTTATTTTTATTTATTTTATTTTACATTTGTTGACTGGGTGAGTCCAACTGGATATATGTCAATTTTCAGTGGAAGCCCAGGGAGAAAAGCTCCACATACCAAAAAAGAGACAGTACATACATCACTGAGTGATAAACTCAGGCAGACATGTTTAGAAAAATATAGACAAAGAATACAGGCAGATACCAATATACATAATATGCAGACTTTATTGCTGAAGACATCAGCATTGTCTGGGGAGAAGAAGATGGTAGTAGGAGTGTCTCACGTGGTGGTCTAAAATGGTTTCTTAAATGTCAACCAAGTGAACACAAACAGACAGACACATACACTCCAGTTGACCACAGTGAGAGTAGTACCACTACCTAAATGTTTACAGAGCATTGTATTTAATACAAGCACCACAGCACAAATCTAGTTTGTATAGTGTCAGCCAACACTTTACAGCTGATGAAATCAGCAGTGTCTGGTGAGAAGAAGATGGTAATAGGAATGTCTCACATGCTGGTCTATTGAATGTCAACCAAGTGAACACACACACACACACACACACACACACACACACACACACACACACACACACACAAACACACACACGCAAGTTGACTGAAGTGAGATTAGGACCCCTACATACCTAAGTACACTAGCTAAAAAACTCAGTACCACAGCAAGTGCCACCACACAAGTCTGACTTTTACAATGCTGATGGACAATCTATAGTGGACAACATAATCATTGTATGTTTGGAAGATGTTGCAGGCCTGTATGAAATGGATGTGTAGGCATGTGCAACTGTCAAAATATTAGCACTCCATCAGACTGCATTGCTGACAGTAGGCTACACATTGTCACACTTCTGACCACACATGCACACACACAAACACACACACCAGCTGACCCTTACCTAAGTACACCAGCTAGAGAACTCAGTTCTTAACATAAGCACCAAAACACAAGTCTGACTTTTATAATGTTGCAGGGCAATTTATAGTGGACAACATCGTCACTGCATGTTTGAGAGAAGATGTTGGGAGGCATGTATGAAATGGATGTGTAGACATGTACAGCTGTCAAAATATTTGTACTCCATAGGACTGTTGATAGTAGGAAACACAGTTACACTCTTCTGACACACACACACACACACACACACACACACACACACACACACACACACACACACACACACACACACACACACACACACACACCAGTTGACTGCACTGAGATTAGAACCCTTACCTAATTAAGTACACTAGCTAATGAACTTGGTACTTAACAAAAGCACTACAACACAAGTCTGACTTTTACAATGGTACAGAGCAATTTATAGGTTCATGGGTGTTTACTAGGCTAACAACTACAAGCGTCTTTTTAAGGCTAGCCATGTATCCCAAATCTCTAACAAGTTCTGGTACACTTGATAAAAGTAAGCAGGGGGATTGGGAGATGAAAGATTTACAAGCAAGGTCCTGGGAGATAAACAAAGTCCATGACTACTGGGTAAACTTTAAGGGGTATCTTGTCAATATGACAGTTATTAGGGTTGGATGACTTTCCAAAGGATACTATTATGCATTTTTTAGCATTTAGTTTTAGTCCATGGCTCTGACACCAGTTATTTGTCTGTGTCATCCCTTCCAGGAGAATATTTATGTTGGTGTGAAATTCAATGACAGCTCCTAAATTGTAATCATCTGCAACTTTAGTCAGCTAGATTCCACTGACATTGGCCTTGACTTCAGAGAAGTAAATGCCAAAAAGGACTGGTCCAAGGACTGATCCCTGGGGTACTGCACTTGTGACTGACCTTTTTGTAGAGGTGGACTCCACAATTTTAACTTCCTGGGTCCTGTCTGTGAGCCAGTTGGCTATCCACCTGGTGACATGTGAGTTTGTACCTAACCTTCTGACTTTGTCAACAATGCCTGAGTGGGGTATTGTTTCAAATGCCTTGGCCAAGTCAAGGTAAGAAGTGTGAACCATTTTGCCCTGATCTATTGCCTGGGTGACCTTCTCAAAGAAGTCCACCAGGTTGAGTAGGCATGACCTGCCCTTGATGAAACCAAACTGGGTTGGGTCCAAGGATCTGCCATTCATTTGTGTTCTTAGACATTTATTGTCATATTCCATGTTCAGCATTTACCTTGATAGTCCAACAGTTACAAGTATTTTACTTCAAGGCTAAGTCTGTGTGATGCTAGCAGTACACAGCCATTACACAGGTAAGTAACACTGTTGCTTGGCATCAATGTTACTCTATGCATATGCGTAGGATGCAGGCTTTCCCTCCTTAAGTGGGGAGCATTGTGACAGATTCTCTACCCTGGGCCAGTAATCAAGGAGCCTTAAGCCTCACCACTGACACTGGTGAGAGATGGTAACTAAGAGCAGAAATGGATTTACACAGTATTTTCAAATGCAGCTCTCTGCATCAAGCACAATTTCCCTCAACAGCATACATAAAACATGATCCAGACCTGGAATTAGACTGTCTGTCTCTCCAGATCCAAAACAAGACTCACTTTCAAGCACTGTATCCTAGTTCCATATAGCTGACACACCCACACCTGGGTATTTGATTTTCGCACACACACATTCCTGTAAAAGGCTAGTACAGATTTACTAGCTGTACCCCTTCTGCCCAGACTATAAGGTAACCACTCTGCCACCAGTCAGCCATTCTGAGACACTTACAAGGGTATCCAATTATATTGAGTAAAATCAATATTAATGTAAATGGTAGAGTGTAACCAAAGTAGCAAGGCTTTTTGGAGTGGCCAAGGCATCACTAAAATAAGCACAAGTTCTTTCAAGATGTTAAAAGTATTCTCTAAAAGGCCAGCCACAATGAAAGGCATAACAATATTTAATAATAAACAATAAAATAGACAACATGAGAATAATAAATATCCAAGTACAATAAACCACCAGAGCTTCAATCAGAAAACAAATGAAAATAACACCATTGAACAGATTCAGAAAGATGCATAAAAACAGTAATTACCTAATCTCACTGTATTTCCTGACTGTCTAAAGAATAACTGCTCCCTACCTAACTTAATTAGCAAGGGAAGGCAAAACAGGATGCTGAGATACTTCCATAAATCAAGGTGATGAGCTTCTAACTAAACTGAACTGAACTAATTGTGATAACTGACAGAGATCTTTTATATCAGGTTCCAAAGAAAACAAAACAAACTGCTGTGAAAGTTCCATCCTCACAGTGCTGGATATAGAATGACATGACATTTGATCACCTGACTTTGGTACAAAACACACTCAGAGCTTTGCTAAGATCTGCTGCAGCACCCAAAAGCTACAGAACAATCCCCTAAAACTCCCACTCTTCCCTTCCAGAACTCTTTGTTTAAACATATACATTTAATCAGTTATAATAACACTGTTGATACATTTTTGACACAAGCATTCATACAAATTAGTGTGACAGTCAAATGACACAAAATTTCCCACAAAACTCCAGCCAGCCATGCTGGCATATGTTCACCTGCACTGCCCTATTTTCCCTGGCACAGATGGAAATACCTCACATCACCACAAGCATGTGTGCTATCTGTTACCTCTTGGCCAGAGCAAGGGCATATTGTGTGTGCCTACATCGACCTACACCCACAGTGGCTGCTGGCCTGGATCCTCCTCTGACTCCACACCTGCATTTGGCTGTGGTGACATTTCCAGCAGTGGTGGGATGTGTGCCCCTTCCCCTTCTAGCTGCAGCTGGTTTCTCAGAATGATATTACAAAGAATGGCACAGACAGTGAAAATTTCAGCACAAGTACAGGGATTGCCTCACCCTGATGAATCTAGGCACCTGAATCATGACTTTAGCAGCCCCAATGCACACTCTATGATATTTCTTGTTTGAGCATGTGCCTCATTATAACTTTCTTTAGTGGGTGGGTGTGCATTTCTGATGGGTGTCATCAGCCACGGATCCAGTGCATCCCCTGCATCCCTCAGTAAATGACCCTGCGTGGGATATCACCCATGGAAAGCCTGTGATAGAGTTAGGAGTTGTGACATATGTGAGTCATCGTAACTATCAGGGTTGCCAGCACACACATTTAGGATGATTCCCTTAGCATTACACATGACCTGGTGGTTAATGGAGTGGAAGCCCTTTCTGTTTATTTACACCCTTACCTGTTTCCAAGTGGTGCTTTGATTTCAACTTGCAAGCAGTGTATGGCACCTAGGACTTCAGGAAATTGCGCTACAGGGTAGAAATGCTGCATAGTTACCACTCTGTCCTTGGGTGTATAAGGAAGCTGTATATAATCACTGGTGTATTGCATTATAGCATTCAAGAGTTGATGTAGGACCTTGGGTGCTGATGCCTGTGACACCCCCAGCATATCCCTTGTTGGTCGCTGAAAGATGCCTGTAGTAATATTCCAACTGCTACAACATACCTTAGTTTCCACAGGTATTGGTTCCCTTCAGTTTGCCCTTGGTCTCAGTTGCAGACAACATAGGTTGGAGAGTTCTTGTAGTGTGTCTCTATAGACCCTGTAGTACTCTACAATTTCCACCTCATGAAGATCATGGAAAGTTAAATGGGGTCTAGATACCCTTCTCATTCTTGGCTGAGGTCTATTAGCAGTAGCAGCAGCACAGACTTGGGCTTATTGCACATATACATGTATAAGAGAAACTGCAGCCCCTAATACTGTTTCTGTGTACAGAAGTTTCTATAGCTGTATTCTAATAGGTTGTGAATTTGCAGGGAAAACCTACACTGAGTCTACATGATTGCTTTATAGGTTGTTGAATAGCTGCTCCACCTTGGATTGGTTGATTAGCATACAATTCAGCTACTTATGCAGTAACTAGCATGCTGTGATGTTTGTGCCACTCTACACACCATGTAGAGCCACTTACTGAATAAAAAACGGTTTGCTACCATGTCAGCGTTGCACCATGACATGCACATGGTCTTAGTGGACTGTGTAGCCTTTATTGAATCTGCACCATTGATTGTAATATTGGCAGTTTCTTTCCCCTTAAGGGAACTTCTGTTTCTCTCAAGGACTAGTTACACCAAAGGTCAAGCATGCAATAAAGTCCAACAGGATGGGCATTGTCAGGGAAATAATGGACTGCTCTGGGATGCTGTGAGGTTAGATTCCACAGGTAGAAGGCCTTACTACCCCTGGACGGTCCATTATTTCACTGATTATGTAAACCATGGAGGGTATTATAATGCTTAGATAATCCACTGTAAATTGATTTTTAGTGTTTTTTATGAGTATATATTTTTTATATATATATATATTGATGTAAAATATTTTTCTACCTAAAGTTTCAAACTTACTGTAGCATATGTAGTTGTTGGAGGAAGTGTCTTACATCGAAAATATAAGTTGTGTTAGTTGTAAATATGTAATGTCTACACACAGACATACACATATACCTACGAGCTCAGCAATTACAGCTACGTTCTTGATGGAGTACATTTCAGATGTCACATTGTGATCACATGAATGAAAAAAAAATCATACAGTGTAAGGCACTGCAACCCCCTCCCATACCTCTAAAACATCCCTAATATTTGAGCTGTCCCTCAAAAATGATTTGCTGGTAAATCACTAAAGAATACAAACAGTCAATGAAGCCAGACATTAAAGTTCCATACTTCTTACTGTGCAGAAAATGCAGATTGCTGTATTTAAATATTAGCCTTTTTATCAGTCCTGAATGTTTGAGCAAGGAAGGTGAGAAGTATACGCTCACTGTCTGCTAGTCACGCCCATCGCTTTCTGATTTTATATTTGTCATGCCCTTGTACAGACAGACACACACACGCATCCATGACTTACTTTATTTGTTTACTTTTCTTTTATACTTGCTAAACAGCAAAGCTGCTCTTCATGAGCATAAACAAATGGTCACTATTTACTTTATTTTCATTTAAGGCTTCACAACAACGTAATGTATTGCCATGAAGTGGCAGACTTGTTTTTACCAGGTGATATCTGTAGATTAACATCCTACCCGAGAACATTTGTTTTTCAGTAGAGTATTACTGAGTTTCATCCATTATCTAAGTTTATTTAGTGACTAGACATCAGGTAACAGAATTCACCTGGAGTTTTATTCATTTAAACCCTCCTGTTGGTACCTTACTAACCCTCTAGCTTTAACGCCTCCTCTCAGTGCAGAAAGACATACCCTCCCAAACTGCATACTTTTGAATGACACCTGTTTCCTAAAACTAAACTCAACCTATTTTTTTACACAAAAAGCAACAGCAAATCAACCAAATCAGACTTGCAAATGTTTCTACAACTAAATAATTGATTTTGTATGCCTTATATTGCTTCTATACAACAACTTGTTTTCCTCTTACTGCATAAATACCCAAGTAAGATATCTTGATTTGACGTATTGATTCACCTTCTCCTCTCTCAACTAATTATGTTAATCAAAATAACCTTTTTATAATGCAATGTAAACCATGAGTGGAGGAAATTTTCCAGCCAGGTTAGTCCTTTCAGATAAAAAATTTGACTGTATAAAACTTTTAATTAATTAATTATTTATTTATTTATTTAGGTAGTTTTATCCACATTTGCATGGTCATCATGAAACAGAAGGTTGAGTGAGAAGGCAGTCACCTACACCTTGTCCCCTCCCAATTAATTATGTTAGTTGAAATAACCTTTTGATAATGCAACGTAAATCAAGAGTGGATGAAATTTTTCCAGCCAGATTAGTCCTTCCAGATAATTTTCTGACTGTATAATAATTTTTATTTAATTTTTAGCCTGCTCTTATTCACATCTGTGTGATCATCATGAAAGAGAAGGTTGAGTAAGAAGGCAATCATACACTTTGCACTTTATTACACATGGAATTAGGATTTATGACAAACCATTGAACAGACTCATTATTGAACATTATATGATCGCAAATTCAGTCCATCGAAAAAACTCCAAATGAAAACAACACCCACATACAACAAAAAAATGTTTTTGTAGGGGGCAATCACCCTGCTCCCTCCACACCCCCTGCTAATTATTTATACCAACTCCAAGATCGCACTACAGTGGGGAAAAGAGGAAATTTCCTGATCCGTACTGTACTGCAATGTCAGTCAGAAAGGTTAGACGGACTGGATTCAATCATATGACTTTCGACAATCTGTCTGCTTGGTCATTTGATAGGAACCTGTGGAATTAATACTGTAGAATTCTCATTGAGTACTTAAAACGACAAAAAAAATCTTCATTTACTTCAATTTTATAGATAGTACATGAGAGAAAAATGCCGAAAAATACTGTCTTCATTGTTTTTGTGGCATTTGCTTAAGTTCACAGATTATCCGTGTGTCATTCTCTACTGGCTCCTTGTTGATGGCTTCACTGATTCACAAAGCAGATGCCATTCCTCATCTCTCATTCTTGGAAAATGCATCAACATCCTTTATTCTTGTTTCCATTTGTTGCTTAAATAAAGGCTAAAGCTTCACTAGACCAATCCTTTTTACCCCACTCTAAATTCTCACCTTCTTGGTTACCAAAAAAAAAAAAACCAGATGCATAATCTGCATTTGTCTCATTCCAGACACATTGCTGCACATTCAGTATTTCCTCTAACTGTTGCTCTGGAGTCACAAATACCTAGCACTGATGGATAAGATAGAAAGTTTGGCAGTTCTTATTTTTAGATCTCCTCTATTACAGATACCTCTCATGTTTGAATGTAATCAAACAAGAAAAATTCATAAGTACTACATCAGCTCAAGTACCATCTGCTTGAATATTACACACTTACTATCAGCTGTCTATTTAAATAGCTGTTTGCGCTACAAGCCAAAAATGGACAGCATAATAAATATTTTTCAAGCAGCCTGCTGTATTACTTAGTGCGGGGCTCTCGTTCCTGATTTCTACATATAACATTTCCAAGGTCACACCAACTTGGAATAAGTGTATTAAGAAATAAGGGATATGCACTGAAATTTGCTCAAGCTTAACAACCAAGCAAGTAAGCAGCCGGAATGTGTGGCTAAACTGGAGCCTTGAAAGTTTGTCCATAATAATGTATTTCAGCTTGTTTTGCACATACACTGCTCCTGCCAGTCCAGATCTTTGATTGTTTAACTATGATCAAATGACAGTTGTAGTCAGCTTGTTTCACACACAAGCTACCTCCACCTCCCATTTACAACCTTTTGATTTGATAGACTTTAATTGCTTGAAAGTAATCAAGTGAAAGACTTCCTGGCATAAGTAATGCACTGCCCTTATCACATAAAAACACTCCCCTTGACAACCCAGACACATGATCATTTAACTGGATCAGATTGAAAGTAGGTCAACTGCTTTCCCACACAGACCGAGTCCTTTCAGAATAACCACTTTTTTTAATGAGCAAATCTCCCATGTTTTACTACAATCAGATGATCAAGTAATTTATTTAAGCTCAATTTGACTGTCTCTCTCTTTATCTATGTCACACACACACACACACACACACACACACACACACACACACACACACACACACACACACACACACACACACACACACACACACACAGAGTCATTGAAAATCCAAAGCCAGACTCCAAATTGTTTAACAATGATCAAGTGATATCTGAGTTCAGTTGCTTTCACACTAATCCCTGACTTCTCAGTTATCACATTTTGACTTCTTATGTCAGTTGTTTGACACTGATCAAATTAAATGCTGTCCTTAGCAGTGTGTTCAACTTGTTTCACACACAGACACAAAACAACCCCTGCACTCATCTAGTAGTGATCATTTAACTGTGAACAAGTGATATGCAGTTGCTAACACACACAGAGTAACATCTCCCTCTACATGCAGAGGCTAGTTGTTTTTTGACTAGATACTCCATCAATGAATGATTATCAAGTGAAAGAAATTGTTCATGTTATAGTTTAATTAGTTTTACAAACATCCACCTTCTCCCAATGCTCATTTAAGTTTTAAGTGAGTGTAAATACTTTGCTTACATACAAAAATACTAACCCCTCCCTCCTCGATTTACCACCTTTTGACTGGAGACACCTCAGTGGACTTATTGTGATCATATTAATGAAATAAATTCTGCCCAAAGTAATGTAATAATTTTGTTTCACACACAGAGATATTATTCACCACCACCTCACTAATGTTTAATTATTATTGGCCTGGTAGTCCAAATTAACCATTCTGCACCTCAGATTACATAACCTTGAAAAAAAATACTTGTCATTGGTGGCATTGGACCTCTGCTCATGATCCCAGGCCTGACTCAGCCTCCTCACCTTCTTGATCTTTGGTGGTAGTGGCACACATTAACATGTGGTATGCCTAACACTCAAATGTTACTTTGTTATAGGTCTGTTATCAGCTTGTTTTTTTTTTTTTTTAGTTACATATTACTTTATTATGCTAAAAGGTCTGCCTTCTAATTTAACAAAATGTGCTGTAAACATTTAGTAGGCCGCTCATCAATATTTGTTCTTACAAAGTGTAAACCTTCCCACAATGTGTCTTGGATGCTCTATGTATAACTATCTTCCACCCACATCTCTGGCCTTTGTCTACCTTACAATATAATAAGTATTGACCATCACACTGATCCAGTGTTAACCATAATTAATGCCTTAAGAGTAAGAGTAATCCTAATTTTAACTGCAACCCTAACAGTTTGTGGTAGGGTTAGGCTTCATAGATTAGTATAAGACTAACGGTCCTTCTGAGCCATTTTAAGCCTAGCCAATAACCCTATATAAGAATCAAACCCTGTGCTTTGCATCTGTAAGGTAAACACCTTAACCATTATGCCAACCTCCCAACAGCTGTGTTATAGTTTACTTTGTGTGTAAGAGCAGACTTAGATTTACTGATGCACTGTGAGTGAAATCCCATGATTAGCATTACTGTATATCTAACATATAGTCTACTGTACCCATAGTCATAGGGCTGGATCTAAATGTAGCACTGACTCGAAAGACTGGATTTGTCTTAGAAAGGCAGCATAAATAAAGATACACACTTCTTTCAGACATATCCATAATCAAAAGTCTAACCAATGCTCTCAGATTTGATGGATAAGGTTATATTTTTGATTAGGGATGGGGTTCGTGATAGACAGATGTATAGTTATTTTTCAGTCTAACCAATGCCCTCAGATGTGACAGATAAGGTTATATTTTTGATTAGGGATGGGGTTTGTGATAGACAGATGTATAGTTATTTTTCAGTCTAACCAATGCCCTCAGATGTGACGGATAAGGTTATATTTTTGATTAGGGATGGGGTTTGTGATAGACAGATGTATAGTTATTTTTCAGTCTAACCAATGCCCTCAGATGTGACGGATAAGGTTATATTTTTGATTAGGGATGGGGTTCGTGATAGACAGATGTATAGTTATTTTTCAATCTAACCAATGCCCTCAGATGTGACGGATAAGGTTATATTTTTGATTAGGGATGGGGTTTGTGATAGACAGATGTATAGTTATTTTTCAGTCTAACCAATGCCCTCAGATGTGACGGATAAGGTTATATTTTTGATTAGGGACGGGGTTTGTGATAGACAGATGTATAGTTATTTTTCAGTCTAAGCAATGCCCTCAGATGTGACGGATAAGGTTATACTTTTGATTAGGGATGGGGTTTGTGATAGACAGATGTATAGTTATTTTTCAGTCTAACCAATGCCCTCAGATGTGACGGATAAGGTTATATTTTTGATTAGGGGTGGGGTTTGTGATAGACAGATGTATAGTTATTTTTCAGTCTAACCAATGCCCTCAGATGTGACGGATAAGGTTATATTTTTGATTAGGGATGGGGTTTGTGATAGACAGATGTATAGTTATTTTTCAGTCTAACCAATGCCCTCAGATGTGACGGATAAGGTTATATTTTTGATTAGGGATGGGGTTTGTGACAGACAGATGTATAGTTATTTTTCAGTCTAAGCAATGCCCTCAGATGTGACGGATAAGGTTATATTTTTGATTAGGGACGGGGTTTGTGATAGACAGATGTATAGTTATTTTTCAGTCTAAGCAATGCCCTCAGATGTGACGGATAAGGTTATATTTTTGATTAGGGACGGGGTTCGTGATAGACAGATGTATAGTTATTTTTCAGTCTAACCAATGCCCTCAGATGTGACGGATAAGGTTATATTTTTGATTAGGGATGGGGTTTGTGATAGACAGATGTATAGTTATTTTGCAGTCTAACCAATGCCCTCAGATGTGACGGATAAGGTTATATTTTTGATTAGGGATGGGGTTCGTGATAGACAGATGTATAGTTATTTTTCAATCTAACCAATGCCCTCAGATGTGACGGATAAGGTTATATTTTTGATTAGGGATGGGGTTTGTGATAGACAGATGTATAGTTATTTTTCAGTCTAACCAATGCCCTCAGATGTGACGGATAAGGTTATATTTTTGATTAGGGACGGGGTTTGTGATAGACAGATGTATAGTTATTTTTCAGTCTAAGCAATGCCCTCAGATGTGACTGATAAGGTTATACTTTTGATTAGGGATGGGGTTTGTGATAGACAGATGTATAGTTATTTTTCAGTCTAACCAATGCCCTCAGATGTGACGGATAAGGTTATATTTTTGATTAGGGGTGGGGTTTGTGATAGACAGATGTATAGTTATTTTTCAGTCTAACCAATGCCCTCAGATGTGACGGATAAGGTTATATTTTTGATTAGGGATGGGGTTTGTGATAGACAGATGTATAGTTATTTTTCAGTCTAACCAATGCCCTCAGATGTGACGGATAAGGTTATATTTTTGATTAGGGATGGGGTTTGTGATAGACAGATGTATAGTTATTTTTCAGTCTAACCAATGCCCTCAGATGTGACGGATAAGGTTATATTTTTGATTAGGGACGGGGTTTGTGATAGACAGATGTATAGTTATTTTTCAGTCTAAGCAATGCCCTCAGATGTGACGGATAAGGTTATATTTTTGATTAGGGACGGGGTTCGTGATAGACAGATGTATAGTTATTTTTCAGTCTAACCAATGCCCTCAGATGTGACGGATAAGGTTATATTTTTGATTAGGGATGGGGTTTGTGATAGACAGATGTATAGTTATTTTTCAGTCTAACCAATGCCCTCAGATGTGACGGATAAGGTTATATTTTTGATTAGGGATGGGGTTCGTGATAGACAGATGTATAGTTATTTTTCCATTAGGAATCATTGCTGATATTATTTCTAGTGTTCCCTGGCAATTACTCACTTGTTTTGGGATATTTATGCCTTTTGAAGTTGGTGCGCCCATGCAGTTGGCATATATAAGTTCAGGGGATGCAAGGGGTCTTGTCCTCTCGCAAAAAAAAAAAATGCTTAAAATTAACTTTTTTACCCTTCTGTGTTTCAGGCATTATATTTCAGAGTTTCTGATGCTTGGCTTGGGCAGGTCAGAGAACCATAGTAATCTTTTAACCAATATCAGTTGCAATAGACTTACAAATAAAAAATAAATATGTGGAAAACATGACCAAATGAAGGGAATGAACCAAAATTTATCTCAGAACATTGGAATCTAATGTTGGCCCTCTCCATAATTCTAAAAGATTAACCCCACAGAGTTTAAATATAAGAAACACATATCAAATGAAATGCATAAATGACAAAGTTAAACAATGTGTGCCTATTTCTTGATTTCAGTCTACATAAAGCAATAACTGGAATGCATGACAACATTATCTGTATGATGTGTGAAAAATTATATTGTACCTTTTAACTGGGAGTAGCATAATCCAATAGTTCTCCCTGTACTGAAGAAGAAGGGGTAGTGCATCGATCTACCTACAGAATAGTAAAAAGACTGACAGAAAAAGACTGAAACACAATAATACTGAAAACATTTACCTTATACTAGAGAAGGGTTTATGCCCTTTCCCCACTGCTGTGCGACCTCAGAGTAGGTATAAATAATTAGCAGGGGACACCTGCAAAAACACTGAAAAATTTGACAAAAATCTAAGTACACCGAAAACCATTGAAAAATCTTGACAACTTTGAAACACATTTTTAAATGTTTTACAAAGGGCAACCACCCCTCCACCTCCGACTAATTATATATACCAACTCCTAGATCACAAAGCAGTGGGAAAGGGGCATAAAGCCCTCCCCAGTATAAGTTCACTTTTATCAGTTTTGTGTGTTTCAGTCTTTTTACTGTCAGTCTCATGTTGTTTCACTCATTTTAGCTACACACGCACAGCCCCCCCATATATATATATATATATATATAGAGAGAGAGAGAGAGAGAGAGGGACATAGTGTTGGCTGAAGCACATATGTGCGACACCAGTACTCTGGTGGTATTATTGAGCTACTTATACCTTGACAGAACATTGGTGTGGGCGAGTTCTGATTGGTCAACAAAGGTAAGTGTTTGAGCAGGGAGTTTTTATGTGACTTTTTTAGAGTACGAGTAAGGGCTAGGTAAGAGGATCTATTTAGTGTGTGTGTGTGTGTGTGTGTGTGTGTGTGTGTGTGTGTGTGTGGTGGATGTCTGTGCTGTCTTGTGTAGTGTTGGTATTATGAGAAGGGCTTTTTAAAGTAAGCTACACTTTAGGGTTAGGGGTAGAGGCAGGGATGGGGTTAGGGTTAAGGTTAACATGCATTATTAAGGTAGAGCAGGAGGGCAAAGTTGTTAGAAAAAGGAATGATTAGTAGGTCATATAAAATACTACATAACTATAATAATCAATTAGAAAGGATTGGTGAGAGAGAATGGAAAGGCAATATACAAAGAAATGGTGGGAGTGTGCAACAAAGTCCAGAAAGTTTAGGATTTTTATTTTGAAGTGTTTGCATAGATATTTTTTATGCCCCAAGCAGACCTTGGAGAAATTTTCCTCAGCTAGACAGCAAATGTTAGAGGTGTGGTGGAGAAGAAAGAGATAACTGGAAACATGTTTTTTGGGAGTGCAATGAGTTGGCAGATTTTAAAAATTCCCTACAGAGTACTCTGCCTGAAATGCTGGGCATGCAAATGTTTGTACCTAAGGAAATTATTCTTTTGAGCTGGGACACGGGGTGTGAATTGTACGGGCACAGTAAGGCCTTACTAAATGTAACATTCTTGGCTGACAAAAATTACTAGAAAATGGAAATCAACATCTAAACCAACTGTAACTGAAGTAATGAATATTGTAAAGGAGAGGAAAGAACTGGAGGTGGGATCTGTAGAAAAGGGAAGGAGCAAATTACTTAGAAATAAATGGAATTTGTGGGAAGAATACAGGCCGAATAATGTTTGGGAGGAGAAGGGATGGCATGAAACTGAGCAATTTATATAATGCTGGGGAGAATGAGTCTTAAAAATATATACTGCACAAAAACAATGAGAAATATTGCTATGGCTTGTGTGCCGATGTGAGGTAGTGCCAGCTATGCCAGACAGAGTAGGGCAATGCATATGTAACATATGCCAGCATAGTTACCTGGAGTTCTGTAAATAATTTTATGTCATTTGTATAACAAACTGATTTGTACAAATGCTTGTGTTAACATTGTATTTGTAAAGCAGCTTGTGTTAAAAATATATTAGCAGTGAGTCCTACTGGGAAGAAAGAAATACACATGTAAGTCAGGCTGTATTGTGGTAACTGCTGAAATGTATATATGTTAACACAGGATGCTGAAAGGGAAGGGGTTAAGTTCAGCCCAGCTTACCTTAAGAAAAATAGTTTGAAATTCAATTACTTGTTTTATGCAATAAAGATTTTATCTCACAGACCTGAATGCAGCCAGGGATGCTATGCCTGGTCTGGGATCCTGCTCTTATTGTCCTTATTGGTGAACTAATTGATACCCTGGGATGCTATAGAATGGCTGGTTAGTCTCTACAAGAAAGGTTAAAGTATTGGAATTGTTTTACAGTCTCCAGATGTCTTAGCAAAATTCTAGGTATGTATTGTGATACAACTGTGCTAGATTCTAGTTCAGCTTCTAGGCGGGGGGGGGGGGGGTTGTAGTGTGGGAACCACAGAATCAAGTGACCAGATGCGATGTCATTCTATAGCCAGCACTGAAATTATTTTAGATATTAGTGAGAGATGTGAAAGTGACACTCCTCACTGTTTTTGGGAACCTGACAACAAAGACCACTCATCCACTTCATCTTGCCTTGCTTTAGTATGTAACCAGGGAATTGTACTTCTTCAGTCAGTTAGGAAAATATACTGAGACTAGTTAAAATTGTTTTTCTATATCTGTCTGAATCTTTCCAATTGTGTTTTTTTTATATTTCCTGTGAATTGAAACTCTGGTGTTTATTGTAAACAGATATTCATTATTTTCAGGTTTTCTATTTTATTATTTATTATTAAATATATCTATAACTTTCATTGTGGCTTGTCTTTTAGAAAATAGTTTAACCTTTGAGAGAACTGCTTTTATTTGGTGACACGGTGGGCTTCATTCTCCTGAAAATCTTGCTGCTTGGCTTACAAACATTATCATTTGTATAGTATTAATTTTACTAAGAGTAATTGGGTACCCTGGTAAGAACCTGAAAGTAGCTGGCTGGTGGCAGTAAATCTACCTTATAGTCTGGGCAGGGGGGGCATAGCTGGTAAATCTGTGCCAGCCTTCCTCAGGTATGTCTGTGTGAAAATCAAATCTTAAAGAGTGTGTGTGCCAGGTACTTGGAACAAATGGTGAAATCTTACTTGGGGCCTGGAGAGGACATCTAGCCCCAGGTCTAGAGTGTGCTCCCTGTGTACTCTTAAGGAAAATTGTACTTGGTGCTAAGAGCTATATCTGAAAATACTGTGTGTATCCATTTCTGTTCTAAGTGAACATTCCCCATCAGTGTCAGTGGTGAGGATTGAGGCTCCTAGATTACTGACCAAAGGAGGGACATCACAGCTTGTTTTCTTTTTTCTTAATGTATGTATATCTATGTTATTTTTGCAAATGCGATATAATAAAGGTGTTTAAAATGCTGAAAGGCAAAGAGCCATGTAGAAGTCTGATCAGTGAGTGATTAAGTTGATAGACAGTGATGGCTACAGTCAATACAGCTTTGCATTGTTTACTTTTGATTTGCAAAATTATATCTTGTATTCAACTGGGCACCTGTGTAATATTGTTAAAAGTAAGTTTAGCTGGTGCGTGACATGCCTACCATCCACAGTCATCTGCTGTGCATTTACAGCTTTGGATTCTGCACTTTGGCTTAAAAATTGATAGTTTTGAATTTCAGTACATTTTTTTCATTGACTGCCACTTCTTCTGTAGCAGATCTGACCAGAACACAGTGGTTGAACTCTGTACATACACAGCCTGATTGGCTCCTGCTAAAGGTGCCATTTAATTTGCTTGGCTCCTGCTCAGGGTGCTTTTTACTTTGTTTACCTCCTACCACCAATTCCCCAGCCACGCCAAGTTTCGAATTTATGGTACAGGTTCACAACCTACTCCTTAACTATTAACTCCTCCCTCTTAAAGTAACACACTGCATTCTGAAGTTCTTCATAAGAGAAATACTTTTCTCGATTAGAACATTACTAATCAGGTTATTATCTCCTAAAACTATGAGAAACAGAACTTATGATATAAATATAAAAAACTCTTACTACTAAAGATATTTCCTATAATATTAAGCATCACACTTTTACTAACAATACTCCTGAAAACAGCCATCACAGTTTTCCATACCTCTATTCCTATGTGGTAGATAACCCTCACAACCTATACCCTCAGCATAAAACATAAACTCCCTCCAACAGTCTATCAAGCTGCAAGCACCCTCCTTTCTTCTGAACCCAAACTTAAAAGGAAATAGCCCACCACCTTCTTATTATTCTTCGTATGCTAGCCCACCACCTTCTTATTATTCTCCGTATGCTCTCTGGTGACATTCAGTTCAATCATGTGCCTAGACAACTTTAGTTTGAAACTATAAGCACATGTAATTTAACTTAAAAGCTTGAAACTTGCATGTTCTTCATATTGATCACTGCTGCAGTATCTTAAGCTATGCGAGTTAGATCTTGATTAGGATATAACAGCTGGTTAGCTTCCAAAGCTTCAGGGCAATTTCCATGCACCTAAATCATAAGTTTTGACATCAAGCCCTTCAGAGCTTTCCTGTTGCTGAAGGGAGTGCTCCTCTCCTAGCTTCGGAGGATTGACAATCAGCTTATGTTGTTCCATTGCTAAGCAGATACGTTCCCTTTGGGGATAAATTTTCCACATATTTTTAATGTTTAAATTTACTTTCCTGTGTGGGATGGTACTTCTGAAGTTATGATATATGTTTTTATTGACTGCCACTTGACTTTTTTGTACTTTTAAACATTTCTGTGATTGACAGCTTAGTTTTCCCAGGAAAGAGGTACCATTTTCAGCTTGACCATGGAATAAATTACTGACCCACAGTTGGTCTTTTTTCCAGACAGAAAAAGAAAAAGCTAAGTGACAGCCTTTGCCACCAAATCAGGCTAGCAATTTGCTTCAGCTGCAGGTGGGTTACTCTGCTGTGGCCAAAGCTGGTTCCTCAGACGACATATCTTTTTCCCCTCTAGTGTTGCCCAAACAGCCACTATAGATCAGGGGGTAGCCACATCCCTTGCAGCTGCTGGAGTCCCTTTAGAGGGGAAGGTCGAGCCACTTTTGTCAGTGTTGAGACAGGAGTCATGGAAAGTACTCCTGCTTAACCAGAATGACGTGCCCATCTCGGGGAAATTACTGAAGTGCCCACATTCTGCCTCTCAGAGATTAGTGCTTCTGTTTTCTCCTGGTGAGAAATGCGGCACAGAGACATCATTTCCTGGAGACTGCCGATCACTGGAAAGTCTAATAACTGCTTCATAGGTGACAGCTTGGAATTTGTGCTTATATTCTGCTCCTGGTGAGAGAAGGAGCAGACTGCATTGATTCCTGACAGTTTCTGGTTGGGTAGTGGGTGTCTGTGCTTGATATTCCTGATTGGTCTGGTTGCTATTCAAGGCATCTACCAGGAAAAGGCTACAACAAGCCTACAGACCCTTGCATCATCTGGGACAAGACTGTGGATCACCAAACAGACTGTGGCCTGCTTCTCATCTTGAGACAGGTGCTAATGTTTTGCTTCTGGTGAGAGAAGAAGCAAAGGAGTATTGTATCCCAGCAGAGTGAATCTGCGGTGAGGCTGGCACTAGTTGTGGCCAGGCAGTAGCCATTCATGTGACTCCCCTCTTTTCATCATTCTTGACAAGCTAATTCTTTGTTTTCAGTAAGTACTGCTTGATTTGTTTCGAACTTCAGAATATCTGCTTAAATATTTCACTCCTAAATTTTTGCGTTTATATCACGTTATCGAAAGATGAAAATAGTGAACGCTATTTTATCGGCTCCAAAACATCTAAACATGAAAATATCGAACATTCAGAACAGCGAATTTTTTCCCATGCAAAAAATTTGCTGCTTTTAAACACATACACACAACACAAGCACATCAAACAAACAGCAACCACACGCATACACTTCAATTCCTACATCTAACGCTACACTAAACTAAACATACACTACTATCTACCCACTTACCTTAACCCCAAACCCTAACCCTAAGGTCCGTCACTATCGCACCCTTACCCTAACTCACTTAAACTGCTCCTAACCCTAAAGTCTGTCAATATTGCACACACGCCTAACCCGCTCCCTAACCCTAACTCACTTAACCCGCCCCTAACCCTAATGTACAAACAATCGCACACTTACCTGAACCCAACCCGTAATTTTCCACCACAGTGCTAAGAATAGCGAAGCCACAGAAACGGCCAACCAAATTTTTTCCCCGAGGAAAGAATTCGCTGTTCTGCAGCTTCGCTATTCTTAGCGTTCACTGAATAGTGTTCGATATCAGAACATTCGAAGTTTTAATACTTTGATGTTCTGATATAGAACAAAATTTTTAGGGTCTACTTATGAGTTTTCCATCAAGTGTTTGGCTGTGCCCTGTATAGACAATGACATTTTGAGTGACATTTTCCCCGTAAAAGCATGATTGAAGTTTCACCAATACTTAATTGCACACAGGACAACTAGTTTGTGGTGACAAGCACTATCCCCAGGGTTGCAAACCAGATAATCCTGATGTTGCTCTATATTTCCACTCCAACTGTCTAATCAATAAAAAGGGTCTGTTGCCATGGATATGAATTTCCCACTGTCTCCATTTCCAGCTTGGTGGATATGAGCATCCTGAGACAATGTAGAAATTGCCTCATGTTTACTGACAACCAGTTAATTCTCAAACAAACTGATATGGTATGAGAGAAATGCATTTTTCCAATGTCATGGGAGGCAAAGCTCTCACATAAAAATACTTCTAATGTCAGTAAAGTTGTCAGAAGTACACATGATGCACCCATCACACACAATTCAAAGCAGACATATAGACCCATATATGCTGAGGCACTTGAATGTAACCTTCCTAAACCCCACAGATGTCCTAGACAAAGTACACATATCAAATAACCCCAGCAGCCCCAAATGCACTTTTTCAAAACAACACCCACATCAACACATACAGCGACATCTCATGGAGCCTATACTTCTAAGCCCATAAGGCAAGCTACCACACAATCCAACATTCTGGTCACTGGAGACTCCATCGTGAGATACACTAGATACACTGAGGACCCTCTCACCAGGCTGAGTAAGGAGAAAGTCATGGCCAGTTGCTTATTAGTGGCTAGGATCTGCCACATTGTGCATGTACTCAGGTCATTGAACCACAAGTACCAGTATGACTCAGTCATAGTCCATGTGGGTGTAAATGACCTGAGACATACCTTCCTAGACTATATGAAGAGAGAGACATCATGGAGCTCTCGGAATATGTGTCTCACGGGGGTATGACACTAGCACTGAGAAGCATTTTACCTTCTCCAAGGAGGATGCCACAATACGAACAAAAGATGACTGACTTTATTTATTGGCTTAGTTTCTGGTGTCATTCTAAGGGTGTGCAATATCTGTCAGCATGGAAGGAGATGGTGAACAGACCACGGTGCTTTGCCAGGGATGGTCTGCACCTCTCCCCTCTAGGCTTTCAAATATTAGCTAAAACATTGCCTTCCCCCATAATGCCTTTTTTAGGCAATGAAAAACTGAAAGTACTTCTGACACTGCAAATCAAAACCAAGAAAATCTAAAAGTATTACTGCTTAATGTTAGGAGTCTAAACAAAACACTCCACTCCCTAGAAACTCTCTTTACCCTAGAGAATGCTGACATCTGTACGGTCACTGACACATGGCTCAAAGCTGTGGACAGCACACTCACAGTGCAAATTTATAATGCCTTCCACACATTTAGATGAACTACTACACAAACAGGGACTAAAGGTGGAGGTGTTTCGATTTATATCAAAAATAAAATATACCTCAAGGCTGGTCAAACAGGACAATACACTTGAGCTACTCTGTGTTCAAATCACTACAGGCAAAGTCCAGTGCTACTCCCTTGCAGGCTATAGGTCCCCCCTCTGTGACCCAGGAAAACCATACCATGTATTTAAATTTATTGGAAACACTCACCATCCAACCCATTACCACCTTCATGGGTGACTTTAATTACCACTTTATTAACTGGAAATCTTATAAGACACCTAACATACAGGCACAGAGATTCCTGGACCAGATTGTCAATACACCAACCAGGGGTGCAACCATACGGGGTCTGGTCCTCACTAATATAGGAGAGTGCTGCACACCCCTAAGTGTAATGTCTTCTCTGGTAAGGTCAGACCACAAAATGGTCTCCTTTGAAGTAAAAATAAAACCTCGACCCCCAGCTAACCCTGGAGTATTCAGAAACTACTCTAAAGCTAACTTCCTGCTATTAAATGATAACCTGGCAAAATTTCAAGCCCCCATAAACCCTGAAAAAACCGCTGCATATGCAAAACTGTTCAAAGAAACCGTATACAAACATGTTAATAGCTGCAGACAGGCAGCTATATCCACCAGGAAAGGTATAGAACTAACTCAAAAAAACAAGCCACCGTGGTGTAATCACAAAAGGAAGAAAATCACGGCAAAAATTAGGAGGTGCAGTACCCAGCAGGATAAAAACAGTCTCCTCAAACTAAACAAACTTCTCAGAGAACAAATAAAGTCTACCAAAGCCAAATTTGATGTAAAGTTGGTTTCTCAGGCCAAGGACAACCACAAGGCATTCTTTAGCTATGTCCACAGCCTCAAAGGCAATACACAATTGTGTGGAGATCTCATTGCAAATGCAGCCATCTATACTGAACCAGAAGATATAGCCAACCTACTGGCCATCAAATTCAGCTCCAACTTTCCCCCTCTTTCCCCTTCAATCTTTCCTCAGGAAATACCATCAAATATAACTCTTCCTGCTATCACTAGGGAACAGGTCCCTAATGCTCTCTCTAAAGCCAAGAACGCTGCAGCAATGGGCCCAGACAATATCCCAGGATGCCTTCTAAATAGCATGAAACATACCCTATCAGGCCCTCCAGAAGTGCTATTCAACTGTAGCCTCCAAACAGGTATTCATCAGACCTATCATGGAGTACAGTGCCCCCTTTGGTATGCACCTAACCAGGCATATCCAAAAATTGGAACATCCACAGTAATTCCTCACTAAAAGAATACAGGTCCTATACAGACTGCCTCAAGGCTCTATCCACATATTCTGTCTCCTACAGGCTGTAGAAGGGCGATCTATGCCTGGCATACAGGGCACTGTCAGACTCCACTCTGATGGACCTCCTGCATATCCGCAAAACAAACAGTACCAGAATAATACATTTTAAAGACTTAAACCTTGCCTGTAAATGGTTCATCTCCCAGGCCCCTGCTTATAAATGTTTCACCTCCTAAGCCACTAGCTGGTCTTATCAAGTGTACCTGAACTTGACAGAGATTTGGAATGCATGGCTAGGCTTAAAAAGACCCTTGTGGTCGTTATCCTAGTAAACACCTATGAAGCTATGAAAAAAATTGCCACTCTGTCTACTGTACTGTATCATTCTCCCCTAAAATCCACCCTGGCTACCAACCGAACCCCTTATCATCAACATAAAATGACACCCCTGACTCTTTTACAACACACCTTACCATCAGTGAACTAAATAAAAAAACTACTACTCAAACTGAAACACACCACTCTTAACTCAGACAACATTCCTCCTGAATATCTGTACTTAGTGGCACAATCTCTTTCCCCATTAACTTGCTTATTAATTGATCCATAAAAGAACAATATGTACCAGCATTGTGAAAAAAAATCACACATCGCACCCATCCATAAAGGAAGACAGGAAAATCATAATCTAAATGCCAGCCAGTGGCTATACTGTTGCCTATCTCAAAAATACTAGAAAAATGTATCAACAAGCAACTGGTTACCTACATTTACCACAGCAAATCTGCTTTTCCCCACCCAACATGGTTTCTGGCTTGGTCATACCACTGAATTTACTACTTGCCTTTTGAAACACAATGGTTTCACAAATAAACCAAATGTCTTTCACAATGTCATTATTTTTTAGACTTCTCCAAGGTCTTTAACACTGTGTCCCCCAAACTCCATTCTATGCACAAAGTGCAAATCACACACCACTAAAGGCCGTTCAAACAAATATAAAATGTCTCTGAAAAAAGAAGGAACATGCCACGTCTTGCTCTCAGATATTTAAATAACTGAAAGACTCTTAGTACAAACCGAAGTTTAGGTAGAAGCTTGGTAGCTCTTACAAGAACTGTTGAGCTGTTATAAACAGCAGTTTAAATTGAAGCTTGCTAAAACTGTCGAGCTGTTAACAGCAGCTGAAACACTCTTGATACAAACAGCAGTTAGAGTGGAAGTTCGCTGACTCTTACAAGAACTGCTGGGCTGGTAAGAACAACTAAAGCACTCAATATAAACAGCAGTTTAAGCTGACGCTTGCTAGCTCTTACAGGAATTGTTGAACTGTTAAAGACAGCTGAAGCACTCTTGATAAACAGCAGTTTAAGTTGAAGCTTACTTACAAGAACTGTTGAGCTGTTAAAAACAGGTAAGCACTTTTGATAATAACAGCGATATAAGTAGGAGCTTCCCAGTTCTAATCAGACTGTTAAAAACTCTTTATTAGATAAAAAAAATATTAAAACAAACAGTAAAATACAGGATAAGTGCTTTCGGTTATGCTTAACCTTCTTCAGATCCTGTTAGAAGTAAGAAAAACTTCCTTTTTATATACAAAGCAGTTGCCACTCCCATTCTGAAGACATCATTCCTTAAAGTGAAAGCTTAGATTGTATTTACTTTTTATTTCTTGGGTCTCGCTCTTTTAATATAGGTTTTAGGGGTACTACCCCATTCAGTCCTGGGGGATGATCTGCTCTCAGATCCATAATCCACCTTGCTTCTTCAGCTTCTGTTTTATTCATTAGGTCACCACCTCGTATACTTTCTTTAATGTTTGATAAAGCCATAAATCTAAAAGAATGGTTCTCAAATCTAGAGATATGTTGGTAGAGAGAATTAGTTTCTACCTTGTTTCTTATATCACATAGGTGGCGAAGAATATGTTCCTTGGATTTTCTGTTTGTTTTACCTATATAATATGCTGTGCAGATACTACAGGTTGCAACATATACTAGGTTCCTGCTATTGCAATTCACTAGCCCTTGGAAAGTATATATCTTATTTGTTACAGGATATATAAATGTATCTTGTATGTTAATTCAAGCACATGCTTTCCAGAAACCACATTTGCGTGTACCTCTGTTAGGCCTTGTATGAGGAGCCTGAGTGATATCATTTCTCATCTCTATTCCATCTTTTTGGCATAAAAGCCTCTTTAGATTAGTTTTGTTCTTTAATGGAAAGATGTTTTTTTCTCCTACCAGTTCTTTAATTCTAATATCTGAAGTTAAAATGGGCCAATATTTCCTAATAGTGCCACATATAGCTGCATTGTCTGTGCTATATATGATCGTACACCTTACTTTGCATTCTTTGGAACAGCTTTCTTTATTCTGCTTCATCTCTTGGTCACTCCTCTTAGAATAATGAAGTCTACCTTTATGTTCACGTATTCTCAATATTTGCTCTTTCATTTTAGTAATCTTTTTTTCTTTATACCCTCTTTCCATAAAGTTATTCAACAGTTTCTCATGTTCCATCAAATAAACGTCTTCGTTTGTACAAAGTTTGGATACTCGTACTGCTTGATTGTCCACTATATTGTGGAAAATATGTCTGGGATGCATACTTGACAAGTGTAGCATATGGTTACGCCACATAGGTTTTCTGTATATCATTGTTTCAATACCTTTTACAGGATCTAAACTCAATTTCACATCCAAAAATTCTATTTCATGAAGTGAGCTTTTAACCTGGAATTTAAGGAAGGTAGTTGTCATACTCAAAAAATCAATAAAATTATTAAGTGAAGTTTCACTTCCTTCCCATGCAATAAAGATATCCACAAATCTACTATACATTAGTAGTTTGTTGATCCAAGTATTGCTGGTGTCATCCAACCATTCCTTTTCCCATTTGGCAAGTACCAGATTGGCATAGCTCTTAGCGCAGGGAGTCCTCATTGCTACCCTCCATCTCTACCAGTAATAAGTATTGCCATAAGTAAACACAATGTTTTCCAGTACCAATTCCAGTAAACTGCAAATTAATGGGGTATTAGATAGAAATGGACTAGCAAATTTCCGAATGGATTTAATGCCAAACTCATTTGGTATGCATGTAAATAAATTATTTACATTCAAAGTTACCAAAAGCAAGTCTTCAAATGAGCATCTATTTTCCATACTTCCATGTAGATTTTACAAGAAGTCTGCTGAGTCTTTTATAACAGTGTTTGCTCTGCTCAGTAGCTTCTTTAATTCATTCTCCAGATAGATAGATAGTGGCTTTGTGACCCAGCCTCTTCCTGCTACTATCGGACGCATTGGTGGTTCAAGGCAGTCTTTGTGTATTTTAGGCAGTCCACTAAATTACTGGTACAGTTGGGTGAGAGACTTCAAAAAAGTAATTTAGCTCCTTAGTTATCATCCTGTTCATTAGCATCTCATATAGGCTGTCTTTTACATTATTTATCAATACATTTAGATCTTTTTTTTTGCTTAGCACTGTATGTTTCTTTTTTGCTGAGCAGATCTTCCATTTTAGTTGTGCAGTTATTGGAGCTCATCACCAGAATAGCTCCACCTTTATCTGCTGGTCTTACCACAATATCTGTTTGCTGCCTCAATTCATTTAACCCTAGGAACTCCTTTTGTGTCAAGTTACGATATTGCTTAGAATTATTCCCTTGCCTGTTTTCATATATCCCTTGTTCACAAAGTCAAATGAACATTTCCACTGAAGGATGAATAGCAGGAACAAAGCTACTTGTTTTTTTATATGTACTTGTCTTGACATCTTCATCACCATCTTTACTACTAAATATATGCTACAAAGTAACATTTCGACCAAAACACTTTAAGTCTGTTACTATTTCATGTAGTGGTGATTATATAGAGGGTATGAAATTTAGACCTTTCTCAAGTACACTTAATTGCTCCTCACTTAGCAGTAACACAGAAATATTTACTACAAGTGAGACATTGTGGTTATCAAATTCACTTTTCTTTTTTTTCCTCTCTCTGCTTGCCAATCTTGATATCTGGAATGTTTTGTCTGTAATAAAAAAGGAAGTTGTTGCATGAGGGGTACATGTGTTGATCCTTTTTGTATCGAGTGCTTTAGCTGTTTTTAACAGCTCAACAGTTCCTGTAAGAGCTGGTAAGCTTGAACTTAAACTGCTGTTTATCAAGAGTGCATCAGCTGTCTTTAACAGCTCAACAGTTCCAATAAGAGCTAGCAAGCTTCAACTTAAACTGCTGTTTATATCAAGAGTGCATCAGCTGTCTTTAACAGCTCAACAGTTCCAGTAAGAGCTAGCAAGCTTCAACTTTAACTGCTGTTTACATAAAGAGTGCTTTAGCTGTTCTTACCAGCCCAACAGTTCTGTAAGAGCTACCAAGCTTCCACCTAAACTACGGTTTGTAATAAGAGTCTTTCAGTTATTTAAATATTTGAGAACAAGAGGTGGCATGTTCATTCTTTTTTCTTACAAACACCATTTTATAGAGACTTGCTAAAACAGGCATAAGTAATACCATCCTCACCTGGTTTGCCAGCTGCTTATCTCACCAATATCAGGCAGTCAAATGGAAAGACGTCTTCTTCACGTTTATCATCAATGACGCTACGGTTCCCCAAGGATCCGAGGATCCATCCCTTGATTCCTGTTGCTCAACATATTTAAAATAATATGCATAAAACAGCTAATAACACCATTATTCAGTACACTGATGACACTGCCTTAAATTTGTTCAGTATCAGACTCATGACTTGACACTATAACTCGGATATCCTTTAATCAGCTAGAAGAATACAGTATCTTACTAACTCTCAATTTATCCTAAATTTCAGTAAAACAAAAAATGATGCTCTTCAAAACAAGTACTCATACGATATACCCCATAGTACAATTAAATAAAAGAAACATACAATGCTGAACTTGTGGAATAAACTAAACTTCTAGGAGTTCTCATTGATAAAAAGTTAAACTGTGACTACAACATGAAACGTGATCTCTAGAACTAACCAATATTTGAATGTCTGTATAAACTTAAACATGATCTCACTCCAGATACAAAGGTGTAGCCCAAACTTGGTTATTACTTTAACTATTATATGCTAATTCCATCCTAACGTTAAAAAATACAGCTTAGTAAATAAGAAAACTGTTATAATAAAATTGCAAAGTTCATCACTGACCTTCCTAACACAATTCATCATAGTATTACACTTCAATAAGCTAAATAGCTTGAGTTAAAACACACCTTAACTTTAATCACAACTAAAATGACACACAACATACTAGATAAGCTCAGCAGATGACCCGCTCCTTCCAATTTGCCATCTAGGTACTCACCAGCAAGACAACTATGACTTTAACCCCTACACATAACACCTCAAAAAAATTTTTTTGGGGACATTCTGTAATTATCTTATGCAGCCAAATTATGGAACTCGATTCCTCTTGAAATAATTGGGGGGTGGGCTAACTTACCCCAAGTTCAACATGCATTAATGTCACACCTCACTACTTCCTGTACTAGCCTATGCAGTACCTAAGTAGGCAACAAATTGTCTTTTACCTTTTCTTTGCTGTCATTTACTAAGCTAGTTCTTCTGCTACAAAGCCCTGTGACTTTACTTTGTCATCTTCCCATACATCCCTACACTTCTCACCTACCTGTCTAAGTATACTTATATCCCACTCTTAGCTAGTTCTTCTGCTACAAAGCCCTATGACTTTACTTTGTCATCTCCCCATACATCCCTACACTCCTCGCCTACCTGTCTGAGTATACTTATATCCCACCCTTAGCTAGTTCTTCTGCTACAAAGCCCTATGACTTTACTTTGTCATCTCCCCATACATCCCTACACTCCTCATCTACCTGTCTGAGTATACTTATATCCCACCCTTAGCTAGTTATTTTGCTACAAAGCCCTATGATTTTACTTTGTCATCTCCCCAAACATCCCTACACTCCTCGACTACCTGTCTGAGTATACTTATATCCCACCCTTAGCTAGTTCTTCTGCTACAAAGCCCTATGACTTTACTTTGTCATCTCCCCATACATCCCTACACTCCTCACCTACCTGTCTGAGTATATATATCCTACACTTAGCTAGTTCTTCTGCTACAAAGCCCTATGACTTTACTTTGTCATCTCCCCATACATCCCTACACTCCTCACCTACCTGTCTGAGTATACTTATATCCCACCCTTAGCTAGTTCTTCTGCTACAAAGCCCTATGACTTTACTTTGTCATCTCCCCATACATCCCTACACTCCTCACCTACCTGTCTGAGTATACTTATATCCCACCCTTAGCTAGTTCTTCTGCTACAAAGCCCTATGACTTTACTTTGTCATCTCCCCATACATCCCTACACTCCTCACCTACCTGTCTGAGTATACTTATATCCCACCCTTAGCTAGTTCTTCTGCTACAAAGCCCTATGACTTTACTTTGTCATCTCCCCATACATCCCTACACTCCTCACCTACCTGTCTGAGTATACTTATATCCCATTCTTCCTTAATCTTCTGTCCTCTTCCTGCCCTACCTAAACCCCAAACCTTCTGTCTTAAGGATTAGCTGTCATGCTGTTATTTAACTGTTACAGAATGCAGCTTGCTTCTCCTGTACATGTGTTGTGCCTGGTGGTTAATGTTTACACAATCTAACTATGTACTCATTTAATTTTCATTTTGTCTCACTACCTCTTCCGCTGGTTACTGTAATTCTGTTATGCACTGTTTTTTTCTCCTTTTTATATTTGTAATCTTACTGATTAATTTGTAACTGGAGCTTTTCTCTTCAAAACTTCACCAAAATGGGGCCCAAATTTGACTACCCTGGTTAGCAAATGCAAATAAACAGTCATACAGAAAGACAGGTAGTTATATGTTTATAAGAAAAAGTGTTCATTAAACAGACTATAAGCTAACAGACAGTATGCTTAAGAAGTCATGCAAGGAAGTGTCCAGGCGTAGAGATTTTTTTTTTTTGTGATTAGAGTTAAAATCCCAGAGAGCAGTGACCATGTGGAGGTGGTTGTTTACAAGGGGAGCCTGGCCAAGCCCACTGCAAGCCAACCACTTGAATGATACTGAACATGAATATGGATTTAGGGCCACGAAAGAAAACAAAATCCTCTTTAAAATTATGGTCCTACTCTTGGTATGCCTGATCCCCACCCACAGGGAACAAATGTGCCATAGGACTTTCACTACGATAAATAAGTGTGCCTGCATAGTGACCAGAGGATAAGCTTGATGGCCAGAGGAGGACTGGAGCAAAAAATGAAATTAGTAGGTGCTTATTTTATACTTATTAGATTTGTTTTAATTTCAGTTCCTAGCAGCACTTGCACAGGTTGTTCTGTTAAAACACTAAATACCAAACAGAATTTACCCCATATGAGTCTGTAGGCCATGCTAAAGAAGTTAAGCCTTATTATATTTTCATGATAAGGAAGTTCCATAAATTCTGAAATTCATTTTGCGAATTTCCTTTGAATGATTTCAGGCAATTGGATGTTGGTGTTGGAGTACATGCGGAATATGGCATTATACTCAGGTACATGCTTTGCTACAATGTTTTGATGAGCTCATGGTACCGGAACCATAGGACAAGGGGAGCAGGGGCCCCACCCCCACTTTCAACAGCTGCCCAATGTGCCCTGAATGTGCTACTGCAGTAGAGATTATATAGAATTATTTGCATTGGCATTTTCAAGGAAACTGCAAGCTCAGGCAGCTGGAAAATGACAATTTGAATAATGAATCATCGTTTTCTTGCTGCCCGAGCTCACAGTTACCATGGAAATGCCTATACGAGTGGTTCTAAGGCATACTGATAAACATCTTTTAGCAAGAGTTTTGAATAAAGCCAAAAATAACAGTGGAATGAAAGCTCAAAATTAGGGAAGGTTTTTAACTATTATTATTCATTTAAAATTTTAACAGAGGAAGGTTTGCATTAATATGCATTTTCTGAACAAATAAAGTACGCGACTTTAATGTCTGGCCTTAGTGGCTGACTGCAATCTTCTCGCATACCTCTCAACTTTTGCTTAAGAAATCTGGACAAAGCCAAAAATGATGGGGGAATAAAGGGCCAAAATCAGGAATATTCTTAATACTGCACTCGTAAACTTAGAAAGCAGCCAGAATAACAAGTTTTGCACTAGCATTAATTTTCTGAAAGATAAGAAGTCTCACTCTCAAACGTTTCATTATTTCCTGAGCACAATCCTCAGTGGTTTGCCATATTTTATGAAGAACAGACCTAAAACATGAGGCAATAATCTGGACATTCTGCAAAAGTTTGGACAGTTAATAGGTACGATCCTAAGTAATTTACCAGAAAATCAAATATTTTATGAGAGACAGGACAAAAATGGCAGGCAAAATCAGGCATGTTCTACAAAATTGTGGTCAGTTTGTTTATTGATTGATTGCTGTTTGTTTACCAGGTAAGTGAGTTGTTCTATAGACCCTTTTCAGACAAAACCCAGGATCAATAGCAGTAAATATAACACTTTACAAAAGAAAATAAGACACTGAATTCATGTACGTGTTTTGTACAGTTGAGACTTATATTATACGAGTAAATTTTAATTTCCATAAGTTAGCACAGACTTGCATGTTTTTCTCTTTTACCAACTAACTACCAGGACAGGCTTTCACTCTCCTGTCTAATAGCCTGTTTTAGGAAGAATTTTCCACAGAGGTACATTTCACTGGAGCTGCATTTCACTTGGCTTATATGTAGTAATCATTTTACTGTAATTATTCATCCATTCTCTTATACACACTTCATGCTGTTCAGGATAATTATGATTGCAGGTAAAGTTGTCCTGATAAGCAATGAGAGTAAATCATGAAAACCATTTTAATTCATAGATATTCCAAGACCAAATAATCTTATGGCCATTCATGCCTTGCCAGTACCCTCCCTCAGGCGGTACTTCCTTTTTCCAGGAGGGCCAGTACTACCCAGAGTAATTGACCCTGATCATTTGCATATATACCATGTGCCTCTGAGACAAGAGGTTTGGGAGGTCACTCAGTTGAAGTTCTAGCTTTGCTGGAGTTTTCATTTTGTTTTTACTGATTGGTTTTCAGTGACCTTCTCACTTATTGTTTTAGTTTGTTGTTTGGGATATTTTTGCAGTGACCCTAATGATAATGGACATCAGCTGGGTATAACAGCCCTGTGTTTCTTATGCTTAGTTATTCTGTTGTGCTGATGAGGTTATAACAAAGCTGAAATATGCATATTTACAGCTAGTGGGGTTTGGTTTTATTGCCTTAAGATTGTTCATTAGACTGATGAGACAAGTCAGGGGCATTCAGATATTGGCAATTAATTAAAACATTTGATGTTCATAAGGTTATTTGCATATATCCCATGTACGTTTGGTACAAAAGGTTTGGGAGATCACTTGGTGGAAGTTCTAGCTTTACTGGAGTTTTCGTTTTGTTTTTGCTAATCTGATACCTGGAAAAGGATCATTGAGGGGTAGAAAAATGAATGCCCACAGCAGACAGGGTCTTACCATCCTTTTCACACCTGGCTAGTGTGTCCTTTACTTTGGGGATGAACAAAAATGATCTGTCAAATGATTGAGCATTGACGAAGGAAGACTTGAAGGGCTCCACAAAATCACACAAGTGTATCCAGGTGTGTTACTTAATGGCAACGCTGGAACCTGCTGCACTGGTCTTACCTTCAGCTGCATGTGCGATGAGTCGCATGGACAAGCTTGATATAGACTCCAGGGAGGCTAGCTGTGAGGCGACCTTAACTTGTACCTTGTTAGACACAGCCTCAGCTAGATCTTCTGATAATTCCTTGATCAGGTCTCTCTGGAGTTGAGTAAAGTGTGCCAGAAAGTTCAAAGACCCAAGTGCAAAGTCGATGAAGCATGGACCCACTTTCCAAACCTGTCCACCATCCTAGACTCTCTGTTAGGTGGATGTACAGAAGGACTCTCATCGGCAAGTTCCTTTTTGCTGGCAGCCACTATCACCATAGCATCTACTGTCAAACCTTTGGCCAAATACTAGTGGTCCTCTGGTGGTAATAGTATCTTGCCAGGCCTCTGGGGAATAGGCTCTGTGGCATCAGGTGCTTTTCAAGCCATCTGTGCAATTAGCTTGATAAGATTGCCAGTGGGTGGGGACACCCAGGAAGTAGATGGTTCAGCACCAAAAGCTTGCAAGTACGCGGTTTCCTCTAAGGATGAGTCTTGGGACTCCCAGTTATCTCTCTGCTTTAGAATTTCCAGAAAGTCTCCAAAGGAGACACCTTCAGGGGGTGACCAGGGGGGGAACCCTCCCTTTCATCAAATACCATGCCTTCAGTGATGGATTCTTCTGGGGAATTCAGGTGCTTCCTCTTGCATGTCTTCTTTCTGGGCAGTTCCTCAGTGGGGATCTCTGAAGAGGACTCCAAAGAAGAAGGGCCCTGTACATGGGCAACCTGAAGCTGCGGTGTTTGCTGTCCTGTCATAGGAATTGGTGTCAACTCTGGACCAGAGGATATAGAAATATGACACTCTGATGCTGGAGGGACCAGCTGGGAGCCTGCAGAGGCTAAGGCCCACTCCATGACCTGGAAGGCAGTGCCCCACCCTGAAGAAGAGTGTGGAAGTCGGAGGAGGAGAAATAGTAGGAGTCCTGGGAGAGGAAGTCCCAAGTCCAGGTGGGAGAGGGACCTGAGAAGGGGCAGAAATAGCTCTGGCCACCAATAGTTGATCCACCAACCTCACAACATCTAACTCAGACAGAGTCCTGGAGGATCAAACTGAAAAAAACAAATGAGACTCTGGACCTTCTAAAATGGGGCTAGGCAGCTGGCCCACAAAAGGGTCTATAGATGGAGAATATCTTGTCCTGGGCAGGTCTTGATCTAATTTCACCAATGAAGGAATGAGCAGAGGCTGCTGTGGTGCAGAAGGGACTGGTGAAACATGATGCTGCGCTGAAGGTGAGGTTGGCACAGAGCCAGAAACTAAAGAGACTGGAGCTGACACCAGTGCTGATGGGACAGTGGAAGTAGATGGTGTTGAGGAGACATCAGGCTAAAGGTTTTGTACCTTAAAAGTCAATTCAGAGGGGGTCGGAACCGAAGTCTTATGTTTGTGAGCCACCGGCACCAATGTGGATGCAGGTACCGAGTGTCTTCTCTTGTTGGGAATATCCTGGGTAGCAGTGTCGGCCTTGGACAAGGCTTCACTAACTGGAGATTTAAGCAAACCCTTTAGTAAGAGCTTGTTATGGTGCTCAACTAAAGTTCTCTGACGGTAGCCCTTACATAAATCACATATAATTTCCAAGTGAGGGGCTCCTAAACAGTAGGCACAGGAAAGATGCTCATTGGAACTGGGCATCTTTCTTCCACAATCCTGGCACTGCTTAAATCCAGATGTGCCTTTTGGTAGTTTTTCCGCCATATTGAAAAGGAGAGGAATGCTAACAAGACAAATTACTCACACACTTACACACGACAGGAAAGAAAGAAGAGGAAATCTAACAGCAATGGTAGATAAGACTGCCAGGGTGGTAAAGGGGGAGAAGAATACCAAGGATGGTATCGGGGGAAAAATATTTCCCAATAAACTGAGAAGATAAATGCTTGCAAAGATACATGAATCATATCTTGAATAGTGTCCATCTCCCCACCAAAAAGAAAAAAAGAAAAGAGAAGAGAGACACCTTTTGTGTATCTCTCTGATGTTGGATCGGTATGAAAGTGAATGAACAAATGGCCTCAGTCATATATTTCAAGTTGCTGTCACACATCATACAGCATGGACTTTAACCCCCACTCCTAAAAGACAGTTATCATCTGTGTATCCATCTGACAACCAGAATATAGTAACATATTTTAACTTGTTGATCACAGATGTATATTCACAATATGTCAGCTTACCCCTACCTCCCAAGTTACCCACCTAAATATACACTTAAATATCGCAGTCATGTATTCCAGCCAGTTACTCCAATATAGTACACTGTCCCTACATACCCCTTTAAACTCTCCTATGACTGTGTGAACAGTTAAACAAATAATGACCACACTGTCACAGCCCTACAAAAGACATAGTGACCTTCAGTGCATCAGAGGTTTAATTGTGAGGAAAAAATCGAGAAATAATGACCACACTTTCCCCTAGTTCCAAACATGTTATAGTAACCTTCTGTGCAAACCTCTGATGGTTGACTGTGAGCAGAATTTAAGAAATAATAATCTCACCGTTCCCAGCCCCACCACCCACAAACACAAGCTATAGAAACACCTCTGAGCAGTGCCAGTTGTACAACAGGCGAGTCAGAGCAGAACCCTCATTAAGAAACACAATAAAAATGAGGCAAAGGAGCAGTGCCACAACCAGTGTAAAGGTTGAACAACGTCTTTAATATTAAAAACTGAGTGATTTCACCAAGACAATGCTTGGCTTTATCAGAGTTAACACCACAGTTCTACAATACATTTAAATATCCCTCCTAAGCATTGACGTCACACTATCCACCAATAAAAACTCTTAAAAAATAATGAATGTTAATACTTTCATTAAAAATACAACAACGTGATTGATAACATTAAGAACTGAATACAATTATTTGTGTGTATAAAACCAATGCATAATTGTACATCCATTTCGTTTTACTCTATCATATTTAACTCACTCTTAATTTTAGCACAGGATATATTGAAATAATTTTGTTCAAACTTAGTTTAGTGTTGGCATTAAGTTTCAACTGCCAAATGACCTCCTTATACTCTACCTGTGGAAGTTTTTTTTCATTCAGTTGGTTACAGAACCCTCATCAAGCCTTCATTTCTCCAGCCTGAGTTGTGGATGCTGCCAGGGTCTAGATGTTCTCTGATGCATTTCATGTCTTATTTTGGATAGATAATGACTTATAGTGCATAGATCAATGTGATTATGTTCTGAATTTGGGGAAAAAGCATGTTTGTTAAGCACCATTCTGACATTGGAAAGGTTCTTAACAAGCCTTTATTAAGTACCTGTTACTATTGTTAAGCTCAATTCACACACTAGAGCATTGACAGCAATCTGCAGTCACCACAAAAGAGCAGTGGGAAGTTGGTAAACACTTTGTTTAGACTTTTGTCTAAAGTCTGACTAATAGTCTGTATGACTTGTT
This sequence comes from Protopterus annectens, assembly GCF_019279795.1. Classification (NCBI taxonomy): domain Eukaryota; kingdom Metazoa; phylum Chordata; order Ceratodontiformes; family Protopteridae; genus Protopterus; species Protopterus annectens. The sequence continues at coordinate 1,023,060,953 of NC_056733.1, forward strand.
TAATAGCTTTCCGCCACTCTTCTGTGGTGGTTGCTCTGTGTGTGACAACAGCGATTGTGTTACAGCACTACTGCACTTTTTCACCAACTTGTGAATATACAGCTATTGGATCACATACTATGCAGGTGGAACTTTTTCTTGATTTGTATTTTTCTATGAAATTTCTGTGCAATCATACCAAATGTAACTTATATTTACACTATGTATATCTTGTGTCATGGATATGCTTTTGTTATGAAAGTAGACAGTTAAAAAAAACTGCCCTTTTAAATTAAGTGCCCCTTTTGCATTCCTTACCTTCAGCGGCTTCCAGCACCACTGGATAAGCTCAAAGCTTGGTTTAAGTTACCAAATTAAAGAAACTGCATACAATGTTGTATTTTATTTCTAAGGTTCCAATGCACAACCTGTACTATACTACACTAGACTAGACTATAGTTTATAATATATTTAAGGAAAAACAGAACAAATAGCAAAAATCAAACACTTACTAAAAAATTTAAAACATTCACAGTACTGTTAAAACTGTTATGTCATACTCATAAAACATCTGTTCATGAATTAAGATTTATTTATTTATTTATTTGATATGTGATTACTGGGAAAATCCAAACATCCATCCACAACCCCCTTTTCCCATTTTTTTTCACATGGGGTCGCAGCATCACTGCACCAGTAACAATAACCTGGAACCAATGTTTACACTGCTTGGTTTACCTGGAAAATCCAACTGGAATAATATCCCATTTTCAGCAGAGGTCTGAGGAGAAAAGCTCCACATTGACATAATATGGTTACAGTTAAAGTTATTACAAAGCCTAATAGAGAAGACTAACTAAGTAAAAATTCAGCTTCAGTTCATACAGTGTGGACATGTACATACGTAGTACAAATATTTGGACAGCTCAACAACTTGAAAAAGAACATCAATAAGTATTCACTACTAGATAATATGGCCTAGGCAAAAATGTATTTGATCTTTGTCTAAGAAATAGATTTTACTAATTCATTTTCTCTGAACATAGTCAAAGTATGCTGGTGGTGATTCAATGTTATTTATCATGCATACTTGTTAAAGAAATTCCCAGCAAAGAGTGTTTGATAGACCCCTTCAGCTTGGAAAAGTGTGCAGCATGGAATATTTAAGAATAAAAATGAAAAACATTCCTTGTAATCAGTTACCATTTGTACAGCTATATTGTATTTCTGCCTGTTTATGTATCTACTTGCCAGAATTTTTTCCATTTCAAATGCCATTCAATTGTTATGTAGTTGATAGTTTGATATGAAGCCACATATTCATGTGTGTGGTTGTGTGTGTGTGTGTGTGTGTGTGTGTGTGTGTGTGTGTGTGTGTGTGTGTGTGTGTGTGTGTGTGTGTGTGTGTTCAGTGAGTAAGCAAGAAATCCTCCTCAGTAAAGAAATCATAGCATATAAGTAATTAACTATATGTACTGACATACAGATAATTGCACTAAATAATAAATACTTTTTGGTTATGGAAGATGTACATATTTTAAATATTTATTAGTTCAATAGTAAGTAACACGATGCTTAGATATAAATTTGAGAGACAAAGGGCTGGATTCAATGAAACCCTACACATCTCGCTAAACCTGACATGCACACAGTAGCACACTGATTTGTATTCAGTAAGCAGCCCTACATGGTGTGCAAAGTCGTGCAAACACAGTAAACATCATGGCATGTTAATTACCATAAGTAGCCGAACTGTATGCTAATCAACCAATCGAAGATGGCAGAGCTATTCAACAAGCTATACAACAATCATGTACACTTAGTGTAGGTTTTTGCCTGGAATTCCAAAACCTATTGGAATACAGCCTGTGACGATGTGATGTTGCCAGCTATGCCAGGAGAGGTAGGGAAGCGGATGAGTAACATATGCCAGCACAGCTAGCTGGACTCTAGTAAAGAATTATATGTTATTTGATTATCAAACTGATTTGTACATATGCTTGTATTGAAAATGTATTTCTAAAGTTGCCTGTGTTAAAAATGTGTCAACTGTGTGTCCTGCTGGACAGAGGAAGAAATATACAGGTATTATTGTAACTGTTGAAATGTATACAGTATATTGTAATAGAGGACACTGGAAGAGAACAGGTTAATCTTAGTCCAACTGACTTTGAAAAATACTAAGAAATTAAATTTATTTAGGCCATAAAGATTGCATCTTAAAAGTTCTCAATGCAGCCAGAGACAAAATGTCTATACTGGGAAGCTTCCTGAATTGTCATTGGAGTGAACTAATTGCTACTCTGGAAGGGTAGAGGTTTGAAATTGTTTTATGACTTCCAGGAGCTGCAGCAGATCTCAGCAAGGCTCTGTGTGTGTGTATTATTGACATCTACGTGCCAAATCCTGACAGATTCTAGCCAAGGGGGGGTTGCATGGAAACTAAAAATCAGGTGAACAGATGTATGTGATGTCATTCTATAATCCATCACTAAAAATAATGTCTAATACTAGGTGAGACTAAAGTCTCAGAACACTGTTTTTGTAACATGACAAAGAATGATCACTCACCTACTTCATCTTGGCTTGCTTTAGTAATTCACCAGGGAATAATAATTCTTTAGATCAGTCAAAATATAGTGACATTAATTAAGTATTGTTTTTTTCTGTAACTGTCTGAAACTGTCCACCTGTGTTATTTTTAATATTTCCTGTGGCTGAAACTCTGGTGTTTATTGTAAATAGATATTTAGTATTTTCATGTTCTTTTATTATTTATTAAACATATTTAAACTTTTCATTGTGGCTGGTCTTTTAGAGAATATTTTAATCTCTGAGAGTACTTGTATGTATACTTGGTGACAGCTCTGGACAGTCCTGAAAGCCTTGCTGTGGGTTAAACTACCATTAATATTAATTTCACTCAGTATAATTGGGTACCCTTGCAAACAGCCTCAGAGTAGCTGGATTTGGGGTATCTGGTGTCAGTGTAACTACCATATAGTATGGGCAGAAGGGGGCATAACTAGTAAATATGTGCCAGTCTTCCCAGGTGTGTGTGTGTGTGTGTGTGTGTGTGTGTGTGTGTGTGTGTGTGTGTGTGTGTGTGTCTGAAGATCAAATCGCAAAGTGTGTGTGCATCAGCTACTTGGAGAAGGGACAGGAAGTACTGGTTTCACAGAGAGTGTGCTGGAGGACTTGGCTTGGACACTTAGCTGAGATCTCAACCCTATAGCTGTACCACTTGGGAGTCTTATTGGGGACCTGGATGGAGACAGACAGAGAAATCTGGACTCCAGACTGAGTGTGTTCCCCATGTGCTCTTAAGGGAAATCATGCTTGATGCAGAGAGCTGTATCTGGAAATACTGAGTGTATCCATTTTTGTTCCAAGTGAACGTACCTCTTCAATGTCAGTGGTGAGGATTGCGGCTGCTTGATTACTGGCCCACAGTGGGGACGTGACACAGCCATAGAAACTAAACTAGAGGGAAATAATGTTATGGGCTGCTGCTACTCTTCTGCATGTGTATGCACAACAGGCTGAACTCTATGCTGCTGCTGCTGCTGCTAGACCTTAGCAAGACACAGAAGGATGTTTACACCCTGTTTAAATTTTCGTGGTTTGCACTAGGTAGAAATAACAGAGCACTACAGGGTGGACAGAGACACACACCAGGAACTCTGCAACCTCTGTCATCCTCAACTGAGAGCAAGGGCAAACCAAGAGAACCAATACCTGTGGAGACCAAAGTAAGTGCAGCACTTAGAATTTTAGCTATAGGAACCTTCCAGAGACCAACAGGGTACATCCTGGGGATGTCACAGGCATCAGTATTCAGGATCCTACATTAATTCCTGAATGCTATGCTACAGCATGCCAGTGACTATATATATATATATATATATATTCCCTGTACCCCTGAGGACAGAGCTACAACTATGCAGGATTTCTACACCACAGCACACTTCCCTAAAGTCTTGGTTGCCATAGAGAATTGCATATTGGGATCAAAGCACTGCCCAGGGAACAGGGAAGAGTCTACATAAACAGAAAAGGCTTCCACTCCATATACTCTCAGATTGCGTGTAACACTAAGGGAATTATCCTGAATGTGTGTGCTGGAAACCCCAGCAATTACCACAACCCCATATCTGGCGCAACTCACAGCTCTACCAGAGATTTTCCAGGGGGGATATCGGGATATCTCACAAGGCCATTTACTGGGGGATACAGGGAATGCAAGAAAATAAGGTCAGGACAGTGATAAAGCTGAAACTGTAGCCAGGTGCACGAATCCAATAAATACAACTCAAGACAAGCGCCAGATACTTTAATAAAACAACAAAGCTTTTGGATTACAAATCCTTCATCAGTGTTCTAACACTGATGAAGGATTTGTAATCCGAAAGCTTTGTTGTTTTATTAAAGTATCTGGCATTTGTCTGGAGTTGTATTTATTGGATACAGGGAATGCACCTGAACAATGGCTAATGGTACCCATCAGAAATGCACACCCACCCACCCACAGAGGAATGCTATAAGGCACACGCTTAAACAAGAAATATTATAGAGCATGTGTTTGGGTGGCTTAAGTTGCCTAGATGCATTAGGGGTGTCCTGCAGTACAATCACAGTACTTGTGCTGAAATTATCACTCTCTGTGCTATCCTACAAAATATTATCCTGAGAAAACAGCTGCAAGAGAAACACTAAGGGGAAGAAGCACACATTTCACCACCACTGCAAAGTCATCACAACCACACACAGGTGAGGAATCAGAAGGGGAGCCACCAGCTGCTGTGATTGCAGGCAGATGCAGATGTATACAATATTCCCTTATCCTGGCCAAGAGGCAAAGGATAGCTGTTCTGCCTCCCCTGGCTGTGCATATCAAGTGTAATCTCCTAATCTGTAGCAAGATATATTGAGAAGTTTACTCACCACCACAGATAGTGTTAGCAGACAGTGACAAAATCGAAATACCTGTGGAGACAGTTAAATAGTTTAATTTCCAAACTGTGCAGATCTTAATATAAGGAATCATTTCAAATATTTCAAATAATGATGCTTTGACACACTCCAGAAATAGACATGTGGCTGCAATGGAGTCTAACACACAACTGAAGAAAATGGGGGAGGAGGGAGGAGTTAGCTAAAAGAGCTAAGCTACAGGAAAACAGCTAGGACAAAATACAAAAAAGGCAATTTCTTAGCTGAACAGCAAATACACTAGCATGTGTGACACTCCTCACCTGAAATCTTTAGATTTCACCAAACAACAATAACAATAAACAAACAATAAACATTAAGTCCATGATATATTTGGAACCTCTTTATCCTCTGGAACCTGAAAAACAAGAGGAAGGTGAGAACAAGAGGATAAATGCAAACATCATAATGAATTCTTGCTGTTGCCATCACCTCTGGAGACCTAGGCAAGCAGGAACGGGGACAGATGAAAGTTCACATAGCAAGCTCTTTCCATGATTCCCATCTTCATTGTTTTTCTCTTGGGAGAGGAGTATCCCAGTCCATATTTTCAGAAGTGAGCTATCTTAATAGTATCTTGCCCTGAATGGTAATGGGTGCTATGAAGCCCAATGGATCATAGATACTGTTTACTACAGACAAAACTCCACGTTTGGTGAAGGGCTTTTCACAAGTTGACATTTGAAATATGAATGAGTCTTGCTTGACATTCCAAAGCAGCCTGAGGCTGTGTTGCATGAGGATGATATTAGACCATAGTTCAGAGTTCTTTAGACTGTCAGCATGGTCCTCAGAATGAAAGGCTCCATTACCTTGATGCTGTTGGAGACTATCTTGTGAAGTCTGAGATTAGATACAGCCAGCATATCTTGAGTTCTGGCAAGAAGATTAATTTCCTCTTCCTCTGTGGGAAAAGATTTAAGCTGTCATCTACATAAAAGTTTCTTTCAACAAACTGACGAGCATCAGACCCAAATTCCCTTTCACCATTTTGGGCAGTTCTTCTCAACCCATATGTTGCGACTGCAGGAGATGGGCTGTTACTGAAAATATGTGCCTTCATCTGATAGTCTATAACCTTGTCGTTGACGTCATTATTGCAATACCACCGAAATCTGAGGTAGTTTCTGTTGTCTTCACAAACAATGAAACAATGGAACATTTGAGGGATGTTGGCCATTATTGCAATCAATTCTTGTCTGAAATGGAAGACCACAGTTAGATTATTATTCAGATTAGGCCCAGGGAGGAGAAGGTCATTAAGAGAAACACCTTCATGGTGAGCTCTTGAGTCAAAGACCACTCTAATTTGGTCTGGCATGCGAGGGTGATACACACCAAAACATGGAAGGTACCAACATTCTTCCCCTTCCTTTAGGGGAGATGCAGGTTCAGCATGATCTCTATCAAACATCTGCATGAAGTCAACAAAGTGCTTTTTCATAGCAGATTTCCTGTTTAGGGTGCATTCCAGTAAAATAAACCGTGACTCTGTAAGCTGCTTATTGTTTGGCAATTTCATTCTTGGGGTACGGAATGGTAAAGGTGCCACCCAGCTGTTGGAGTTGTCCTGATAGAATTCTTCACTCATAATTTTCAAGAATTCCTTATCTTCCCTTGTGGCCACCAACTGATTGGTATCAAACACCATAATGCCAAGATTATTATCCCAGGAGTCTAAGCCATAGTTGTAGCTTTGGATGACTTGCTGTGGCTTATCATTACTGCATAACCTTTCTTTTACACAGTAGTGATGAGGACAGGGTTCAAAACAAGTATTGCGTCCATTTGGAAGAACATGTGTCTTGAAGGAAGTAACCCTGTTAGGTCTCCTGACCTTATCTAAGCAGATGTTACCTATGACAACCTAACCTAGATCCAGGCATTGGGCATATGGAGCATTGTTTGGGCCATTGATATATTCATGTACCTTGTGCACCCTCAGTATGTTTCTACCAAGCAGTATCAGGATTTCAGTGCCTTTATCAAGGGGTGGTATTTGGCCAGATATGACCTTCAAGTGAGGGTGACGTGAAGCAACTTCTGAGGTAGGGATCTCTTGCCTGTTGGTTGGAATCTGGTTGCCCTCGATGAGAGTGGGCAGTGGAATTTCTAGGTTGCCATTGAGAGGAGGCACTATAAAAGACTGCTACCTCTCCTGCCAGAGACTTCTTTAATGCCAGCACAAGTGCCTAGAGTGTAAGGCAGGGCATCCCCTATTATGCTGAGCAGGTCAAATAACTCTGATCTTGCAAGTAATTGATTACTTTGCTCATCGACAATAGTGTACAGTCCATTGGCTCTTTCAGGATGACCCTTGGGGTATACATGGACCAAGCATATTTTTGCACAAGATTTGTCACTGAGTTCTTCTCCACAGACTTCAGTACAAGTGGTGGCAAATGGAGTAGGAGCCACTGTTTGTTCTACATTCTCCCCGCCTTGCTTTGCCTCGAGAGGGTTAACTGTGGATGGGGTAGAAGTATGTTGAAATGGATGAAGTGCTCCTACATGATCATCACTGTCACATTCTGCACTTGATAATGGCTTTACAGTCCTTAGCAACATGCTCGGTGGAAGCACAGCATTTAAAACATACCCCAAATTTCTTAAGAAAGTTCTTTGCGTTCTTGTAGGATTTTTTTCTAAAGCAAGCCAATACATTTTCTGACTGGGTGCAGTTTGTTATGTATGGGGCATTGGTGAATCGGGTTTTCGATTTTCTTACTTTGATCGCCCTTGTTGGGAACTGTAGATGGTGTAGGTAAGACATCAGTCCATTTAAATGAGACCGGACATCTGCAGTCTCTGTTTGAACTGCGGAAGTTTGTAAGCTTAAGACAGGGTGGAACGGGAGCGTGGGGACTCTCCAAAGGAGAAGCTTGGGTCATTCTTTGTCTCTGCAATTTTCCTGATGAATTCGCAGAAGAAGTAAAATGGAGGAAAGGAGACTCTGCTTGCTTACTTGTACTTTGATCCAACTGTTGTCCATTTTCCTTGGATATCATATGGATGCTTTGAAACTATTGGGTTAACTCCATGAGCAGTGTCCAGATAACTGAGGCCTGGAAGGAGGGTGTTTTCCTTGGCTAGCTGAAGTTTGGAAAGATGGTCACTAAGCTGTTGAAACTTTAGATTGTCCTTGCCAGATATCTTCGGGAAACTTTGCAGCCTCTTAAATAAAGCATCCTCAATGACTTCAGGGCTGCCAAAGCTACGTTCCTGTGTGTCCCAGGCAGAATTAAGACCCACAGCCAAGTTAGCAATATGAACTGCCTTGAGACGCTTAATACTTTCAGAGGAGCTGGGACCAAGCCACCTGATGAGTAAATCTAGTTCTTCTATAGCTGTAATGTCTAGTTCACCAACTGCAGACTTAAAAGTGGATTTCCAGCCTCTGTAGTTCTCAGGTTTGTCATCAAAATGTGTGAGGCCAGATTTGATAAGATCTTTGCAAAGCATGTACTTTACAACCTGTGACACTTCTGCACCTTCAGACTTTAAGTAAGGAGCTGTTGGTTGAACAGTGTTGGTCACATTAACAGTGGCACCATTGTTGAATGACATTGGGACATACGGTGGTGCAAGGACATTAAGCTGAGGAACTGGCCGAGAGTTCATGAGTGCAGGAGCTTGCAATGGTGCAGAGGCTTGGTTGACAGGAGGTTGGTGACTACCTCTATAATATGGTAGGTTAGCTTGAGCAGGGCTAGGTGTGTCATACTGACCTTGGCTGAGAGGTACTGCAGCAGTAGTCACTGGGAGTAATAGTTCTGAGGAAGTGTCTCTGGGTTCAGGAGCATCAGATAAAATGGAAGGCTATTGCTTTGGTTGACCACAAAGTCTGTAGTGCGTTTAAGATAACTCTCTGTTTCCACTGGACCTATGCTGTCTCTGTCACTCCCACTAGCAGCTTAGCCTTGCCATAGCTGTGGCATGTTCACACTGTTTTTATAAGGCTTCTATTTCAGCCCCTTTGCGGATAGCTTCCGCCTGCCTTTCTGCTTCTCTGTGTGCAGCGTCTGCCTCTCTGTGGGCAGGTTCTACCTGTAAGTGAGCCTTCCTTTCTGCGAAGGCTGTCTGAATCTTAGCAGCTTCTGCATCAGCACGGGCTTTTATAAGTTGCTCGCTGAGAGTGGAAGATCTAGACTGTAAAGACCTACTAGATCTGGTGGAGTGTCTGGTAGATGCAGAGTGATGGGATCTGGATTCAGGGAGTTGTGCAATTCTGACTTCAGCCTTAGTCCTTGTTTGTAATGCCAAACTGTCACTGTCAAGATTAAGCTGATTAAACCTCTTTAGTTCTCGTGCTTCATCAGTGTTATATCTTTGTAATAAATTTACATATTTTATGCATAGTCTCTGATAGCTTTGACAGGTAGCAATAAATTGCTTGAGTGCACCCTCTAATTGCAGTCTATCATAAGCAGGTTGAGAGAGGGCAGACATTCAATTAACAGTGTTAGTGCATGAGTAAGCATGATTGGATAACAATTCTTCCCTGTCAGTCTCATAATTCTATTTTGCCTTCCATGTAAGCTTAGAGACGTGTTTTGCTCTTACACTTGGATCAGGGATTTGATCTTAGTTTGCAAGAAATTCTGCATCTTGCTGTGTATCAGCCTCTGCTGAAAGCGTAGCAGTTTGATGAGACATTTTGCTGGTAATAAGACAGTTAATGCTAAAGACTTTTCTGAGACAGAGAAAAGTATCAAAAATGTATCAATTCTGAGCTAGCTGGGTTTGCAGGGCATTGGTTTGCAAGAAGCTAGGCAGTGCAGAAAATGTCACTTTCAGTTTCACAGTGCTGCAAGTATGGCTCAGAGAAGAATAAAACAGTTTCTCTGAAGATATATGCAGTGCCCACAGCAAATACACACACACACACATATATATAACTCAATCCTTGCAAACAATCACTGCTGAATTGCTGACTCAACAAAGAATTATGCGGTGCAGAGAGCATCTTGCTGGCATGTACAGTCCCAAATGAGCAAACAAATACTTAGGAGACAGGCCAACTCTCTAAACTTAAAAGACATTGTAGCTGCCCTGTGCTCTGGGACTGTTCTAAAACTTCCATAATTTGCCAAACATATCTACACTTTGTAACTTCTGATCAAGCAAGTACTTTATGCAACAAAGAACTGCATAGGTACAGGATGCAAACTTATTCTCAAGTTGCACTTTCAAAGTCCATCTACAGCACCCCACTGAATATTCCAATGTGTTCAATACATTATTTGACTGTTCTGCCATCCCTTGCTATGCATAGTAAGTAGTATGCTAAGCAAGTGTAATCTCCTAATATGTAGCAAGATGTATTGAGAAGTTTACTCACCACCACAGATAGTGTTAGCAGACAGTGACTCAATTGAAATTACACCTGTGGAGACCATTAAACAGTTTCATTTCCAAACTGTGCAGATCTTAATACAAGAAATCATTCAAAATAGGTCAAATAATGAAGCTTTCACACACTCCAGCAACAGACATGTGGCTGCAATTGAGTCTAACACACAACTTAAGAAAATGGGGGAGGAGGGTGGAGTTAGCTAACAGAGCTAAGCTACAGGAAAACAGCTAGGACAAAATACAAAAAAAGGCAATTTCTTAGCTGAACAGCAAATACACTAGCATGTGTAACATGACACTAGCACATATGCAGACCAATTAAGGGGCACAGCTTTCATCCTATGCACATACATACGATAAAATTGATGCCAGTCAATGCTCACAACCTTTACTTACTCATGTAATGGCTACGTAATGGTAGCATCAGATAGCGCCAGCCAGCCTTGAATTACAACAGTTATAAGTTGCTCGCTGAGAGTGGAAGATCTAGACTGTAAAGACCTACTAGATCTGGTGGAGTGTCTGGTAGATGCAGAGTGATGGGATCTGGATTCAGGGAGTTGTGCAATTCTGACTTCAGCCTTAGTCCTTGTTTGCCAAACTGTCACGCAGGACTATCAATGTAAGTGCTGAACTTGAAACAGGAAAATAAATGGTTTCATAGGTTCTTAGGTGTTTACAAGGCTAACGACCACAAGGACCGTTTTAAGCCTAGCCATGCATCCAAAATCTCTGACAAGTTCTGATACCCTTGATAAGTGTAAGCATGGGCCTGGGAGATGGACCTTTTACATGCTACCTGTTTGCTTTAGAGACATAGGGGCCAAACCAGGGATGAATTTCCAGTTTCCCATCCAATTGTCCAAGTTGCACTTGTATTGGGTTAGGGAGGATCTCTACTTCACATGAATGGGGAGCCTGTTCCATAGATGGGGTAGTCCCTGGGATACATATCTATCTCTCCAGCAGGTCCTATTTATATCACAGGCAAGGTTTGAGTCTTTAGAATAAGTAATTCTGGTACTGTTTGTTTTGTGGATATGCAGGAGGTCCATCAAAGTGGGGTCTGACAATGCCCTGTATGCCAGGCATAGATCTCCCCTTAAAACCCTGTAGGAGACAGAATACAGGGATAGGGCCTTGAGGTGGTCTGCATAGGACATATTACTTACGCCCTGTATTCTTTTAGTGAGGAACTTCTGTAGATGCTCCAGTTGTTGGATATGCCTGGTTAGGTACATACCAAAGGGGACACTGTATTCAATGATAGGCCTGATGAATGCCGAATACAGTGGAACACTGACTTCCTTGGACTTAGATGCCATACCTTTGTTTATAAGTTGTGCAACATAGAATGATTTCCTCACCACTGTAGACAGATAATGATCAAAGGCTAGATTACTATCTATGTGTGTCCCTAAGTCCCTGACTACTGAGTCAACTCTAAGGGGTGTCTTGTCAATATGATAGTTACCAGGGATGGATGACTTCCCAAAGGATGCTATTATGCATTTCTTGGCATTTAGTTTTCGTCCATGGTTCTGACACCAGTTGTTTGTCTGTGTCAGCCCCTCCTGGAGAACGTGTCGTGTGAGACTCAATGACAGCTCCTAATTTGCAACCATCTGCAAATTTAGTCAGCCAAAAACCATTGACATTGGCCTTGACTTCTGAGAAATAAATACCAAAAAGGAGCAGTCCAAGGACTGATCCCTGAGGGACTCCACTTGTGACTGGCATCTTTGTAGAGGTGGACTCCCCAATTCTAACTTCCTGGGTCCTGTCTGTGAGCCATTTGGCTATCTGCTGGGTGACATATGGGTTTATACCTAACCTCTTGAGTTTGTCGACAATGCCTGAGTGGAGTATTGTGTCAACTGCCTTGGTCAGATCAAGGTAGACAGTGTGAATGATTTTGCATTTATCCATTGCTTTGGTGACCTTCTCAAAAAAATCCACCAGGATGAGTAGACATGATCTGCCCTTGACAAAACCAAACTGGGCTGGGTCCAGTGTCTAGAGGTTTACTATATCTCTATGATCATCTCCATGATGATTCTTTCCATGGCTTTACATATAAGACTAGTGAGATTTATGGGTCTGTAGCTTCCAGGGTCTGTAGATGGCCCACCTTTTTGTAGAGGGACAACTGTTGCCTTTCTCCATTCACAAGACACAAAGCCTGTTTGGAGGCTACAGTTAAATAGTAATTCCAGAGGCCCTGATATGTCATGTTTCATGCTATTTAGAAGGCATCCCAGGATACTGTTTGGGCCCACTGATGCAGTGTTCTTGGTCTTAGAGAGAACATTAAGGACCTGTTCCCTAGTGATAGTAGGGGGAGTTATATTTGATGATATTTCCTGAGGGAATGTTGAGGGGGAGAGAGAGGAGTAAAGTTGGAACTGAATTTATCAGCCAGGAGGTTTGCTATATCTTCTGGCTCAGTATAGGTGGTTCCATTTACAATGAGCTCTGCACATAATTGTGTATTGCCTTTGAGGTTGAGGACATAACTAAAAATAATGCTTTGTGGTTGTCCTTGGCCTGGGAGTCCAAAGTTACCTCAAATTTGGCTTTGGCAGACTTTATTTGTCCTCTGAGTTGTTTGTTTAATTTGATGAGAGTGCTTTTATCCTGCTGGGTGCTGCACCTCCTAATTTTTGGCATGATTGTCTTCCTCCTGTTATACATTCAATTGATTTTGTGATTCCACCAGGGTGGCTTGTTTTTTTAGTTAGTTCTGTACTTCTTCCTGGTGGGTACAGCTGCCTCTATGCAGCTATTAACGTGCTTGTACAGGGTTTCTGTGAACAGTTCTGCATATGCAGAAGTGTTCTCAGGATTTGTAGGGGCTTGAAATTTTGCCAGGTTCTCACTTAATAGCAGGAGGTTAGCCTTAGATTAGTTCCTGAATATTCCCAGTTTAGCTGGGGGTCCAGGTTTTATTTTTACTTCAAAGGAGACCATTTTGTGGTCTGACCTTACCAGGGAAGGCATTACAATTGGAGGTGTGCAGTACTCTCCCATATTAGTGAGTACCAGATCCAGTATGGTTGCACCGCTGGTTGGTGTATTGACTATCTGGTCCAGGGAGTTTGTGTTTACAAAATCCATGAATCTCTGTGCATGTACATTTGATGTTGTATAGGATTCCCAGTTAATAGTGGGGTAATTAAAGTCACCCATGAATATGGTATTGAGTTGGATGGTTAGTGTTTCTAATACGTTTAAATACATGGTATGGGTATCCTGTGTCATAGAGGGGGGGAAGTGGTATTGGATTTTACCTATCGTGATTTGGACATGGAGCAGCTCAAGTGCATTGTCCTGTTTGACCAACCTTAAAGTATATTTAATTTTGATGCCAATAGAGACACCACCACCTTTAGTTCCTGCCTGTGAAGTAGCTAGTCTAAATGTGTGGAAGGCATTATAACCTTGCACTGTTGGTGTGGTAGCTGCAGCTTTAAACCACGTCTCAGAGACCGCACAGACATCAGCATTCTCTAGGTTAAAGAGAGCTTCCAGGGAATGAAGTTTTTTGTTTATTGTCCTAGCATTGAGCAGTAATACCTTTAGATTTTCTTGGTTTTGATTTGCTATGTCGGAAGTACTTTCAGTTTGGCATTTCCTAAAAAAGGCATTGTGGGGAAGACAATGTTTTAGTTAATTTTCGAAAGCCTAGAGTGGAGAGATGCAGACCATCCCTGTCAAAGCAGCATGGTCTGTTGACCATCTCCTTCCATGCTGACACATATTTTACCCCCTTAGAATGACACCAGAAACTAAGCCAATTATTAAAGTCAGTCATCTTTTGTTCATATTATGGCATCATCCTTGGAGAAGGTAAAATGCTGTTCAGTGCTAGGCTCATACCAGCCTGAGACACATATTCTGAGAGCTCTATGATGTCTCTCTTCATATAAGCTAGGGAGGTACATCTTAGATCATTTACTCCTACATGGAGTATGACTGAGTCATATTGGTAATTGTGGTTCAATGACCTGAGTGCATGTGTTATGTGGTGGATCCTAGCCACTGATAAGTAACTGACCATAACTTTCTCCATACTCAGCCTGGTGAGAGGGACTTCTGTGTGTCTCATGGTGGAGTCTCCAATGACTACAATGTTGGATTGTGTGGTGACTTGCCTTATGGGCGTAGATGAAGAGGCTCCATGAGATGTCGATCTATGTGTTGATGTGGGCGTTGTTTTGAAAGAGTGCATTTGGGGCTGCTGAGGGTATTTCTTATGTGTATTTTGTCTGTAGGTCTTTGTGGTTTAGAAAGGTTACATGTAAGTGCCTCAGTATATGTAAGTCTATATGTCTGCTTTGAATTGTGCATGATGGGTGCAGCATGTGTACTACTGACAACCTTATTGACATTAGGAGTACTTTTATGTGAGAGCTAGAACTCAAATGAATGGCAGAAACCTGCATACTGTTACTTGAAACTGTACCCAATTAGAATGTGTGTGAGTTGTACAGCAATGCCATCAATATGTGAGTATGATGTGTGTGAGTTGTACAGCAATGACATCAATATGTGAGTATGATGTGTGTGAGTTGTACAGCAATGACATCAATATGTGAGTATGATGTGTGTGAGTTGTACATCAATTACATCAATATGTGAGTATGATGTGTGTGAGTTGTACAGCAATGACATCAATATGTGAGTATGATGTGTGTGAGTTGTACAGCAATGACATCACTATGTGAGTATGATGTGTGTGAGTTGTACAGTAATGACATCAATCAATATGTGAGTATGATGTGTGTGAGTTGTACAGCAATGACATCAATATGTGAGTATGATGTGTGTGAGTTGTACAGCATTGACATCAATATATGAGTATGATGTGTGTGAGTTGTACAGCGATGACATCAATATGTGAGTATGATGTGTGTGAGTTGTACAGCGATGACATCAATATGTGAGTATGATGTGTGTGAGTTGTACAGCAATGACATCAATATGTGAGTATGATGTGTGTGATTTGTACAGCGATTACATCAATATGTGAGTATGATGTATGTGAGTTGTACAGCGATGACATCAATATGTGAGTATGATGTGTGTGAGTTGTACAGCGATGACATCAATATGTGAGTATGATGTGTGTGAGTTGTACAGCGATGACATCAATATGTGAGTATGATGTGTGTGAGTTGTACAGCAGTGACATCAATATGTGAGTATGATGTGTGTGAGTTGCACAGCAGTGACATCAACATGTTAGTATGATGTGTGTGAGTTGGACAGCAGTGACATCAACATGTGAGTATGATGTGTGTGAGTTGAACAGCAGTGACATCAACATGTGAGTATGATGTGTGTGAGTTGTACAGCAGTGACATCAACATGTGATTATGATGTGTGTGAGTTGTACAGCAGTGACATCAATATGTGAGTATGCTGTGTGTGAGTTGTACAGCAGTGACATCAATATGTGAGTATGATGTGTGTGAGTTGTACA
The DNA here is from genome assembly GCF_019279795.1 of Protopterus annectens. Lineage (NCBI taxonomy): Eukaryota > Metazoa > Chordata > Ceratodontiformes > Protopteridae > Protopterus > Protopterus annectens. Next base: position 1,023,076,764 of record NC_056733.1, read on the forward strand.
GCAATGCCATCAATATGTGAGTATGATGTGTGTGAGTTGTACAGCAATGCCATCAATATGTGAGTATGATGTGTGTGAGTTGTACAGCAATGCCATCAATATGTGAGTATGATGTGTATGAGTTGTACAGCAATGCCATCAATATGTGAGTATGATGTGTGTGAGTTGTACAGCAATGCCATCAATATGTGAGTATGATGTGTGTGAGTTGTACAGCAATGCCATCAATATGTGAGTATGATATGTGTGAGTTGTACAGCAATGCCATCAATATGTGAGTATGATGTGTGTGAGTTGTACAGCAATGCCATCAATATGTGAGTATGATGTGTGTGAGCTGTACAGCAGTGACATCAATATGTGAGTATGCTGTGTGTGAGCTGTACAGCAGTGACATCAATATGTGAGTATGATGTGTGTGAGTTGTACAGCAATGACATCAATATGTGAGTATGATGTGTGTGAGTTGTACAGCAATGCCATCAATATGTGAGTATGATGTGTGTGAGTTGTACAGCAATGCCATCAATATGTGAGTATGATGTGTGTAAGTTGTACAGAAATGCCATCAATATGTGAGTATGATGTGTGTGAGTTGTACAGCAATGCCATCAATATGTGAGTATGATATGTGTGAGTTGTACAGCAATGCCATCAATATGTGAGTATGATGTGTGTGAGTTGTACAGCAATGCCATCAATATGTGAGTATGATGTGTGTGAGCTGTACAGCAGTGACATCAATATGTGAGTATGCTGTGTGTGAGCTGTACAGCAGTGACATCAATATGTGAGTATGATATGTGTGAGTTGTACAGCAATGCCATCAATATGTGAGTATGATATGTGTGAGTTGTACAGCAATGCCATCAATATGTGAGTATGATGTGTGTGAGTTGTACAGCAATGCCATCAATATGTGAGTATGATGTGTGTGAGCTGTACAGCAGTGACATCAATATGTGAGTATGCTGTGTGTGAGCTGTACAGCAGTGACATCAATATGTGAGTATGATGTGTGTGAGTTGTACAGCAATGACATCAATATGTGAGTATGATGTGTGTGAGTTGTACAGCAATGATGTCAATATGTGAGTATGATGTGTGTGAGTTGTACAGCAATGACATCAATATGTGAGTATGATGTGTGTGAGTTGTACAGCAATGACATCAATATGTGACAGGACTGACTTATGTCAATAGATTTCTGACATTTTTCAGCTAACGTGCCTCATGGATTTAAAATACCCACAACAGAAAAAGTAGTCCAAAGTCTAATTCTCGTTACATTCCCACAAGTGGAGCAATAAGCCTCACTGATGTAACAACGATTTCAGGGTAGCAATCACAACAGTAAAAAGGCTATAAGAAATCAGCAACATTTTCAAAATAACATCACCAATACATATACTAAGCACTCAGTTATGTAACCTGTACATCAGGAAAAATACATATGTTTCCCTGAATCCAAAAGATAGAAACAAATTGAGGGCGCAGTTATTATCTTTTCACGGAATGGGGTTTGAAGAGACAGGAAGCCAAGGCTGACACAAAAGCAGTGAGTAAGAAACACAGCCAGGCAGAAATCTAGCTAATTATCACATGGCCACTGGGAGAGAATGACCTGCAAGCCTCATGCATGGCTCATGTACCTTTTATGTGTGTGTGCCTGTATGGGCACTCAATGTGAAATGTGTGTGTGAGTGTCTGCATGAACACAGCCAAGCTCTGTGATAGCTCAGTATCCTGGCATGTTGGACAAGTGTGAGCCGTGCATGGTATAGGAGTCATCATCATCGTCACCTCTGACTGCAAGAACTGGCTCTGCCAGGAGTTGCACTGGCATGTCCATGCTCATGATCAGATGTGCTGGTGCTACCTGAAAGTGACCGATATTTGCTGGACAAGCTGTCCCCATGACTACGCTCAGGTCCATGACCCCTGGCCTACCACATCTGGATGTGGACACCTCAACTACTGATGGTGCAGTGGAAGCAGTGCCACTACTGGAGTGGATTGGGGATGGCTATATTGCATAACAGCAGATGTTCCATCACAGACACTGCCCATTTCATTGTTTCATTCATCTGATCCACTGAATCGGCCACACAGTGGAGGCAGTCACACATGTCAGCTTGTAGAATCCAAAATATGTCCTTGGAGACCATTGTGGAACATGCCTGTGCCTCCATGATGATCCTAAACATACATCAAGTGTTACGTAATGACACACCAGATCAAATGGAAGGTAGACAACAGACCTCCCCTGAACACCCCTACTGACCTTCCTGCTTGGCACCTCACTCACTCTTTGGCTACAATCAGCACTGAAGCTGCAGTAACCACACTACCTTGATCAAGTGTGTGTCAACCTCAACCTGCCCACTATCAGTGCTCAGTGGACGGGGTATGCATAGGCATACTGACTATGTCTGAGGAAAATGCAGGGAACGTGAGTCACAACCTCAGTGTCAGATTCAACCTATGCACCCCCGAACTTTGTCTCCATTTGTCCACCATCATCATCAGAGCCCATCAGGTGGTAAGACTACACTTCTACAGTCAGGATAAACTGTGATAATAAGAAACAAAGAAATGAAATTACTACTCCACAAAATATTAAACCAACGTAGATGATATAAAAGTAATACAGGTCACACAATCACAGATGGTACAGCAATAAAGACACTCATTACACCGTCCGCACACTTACAGATACTTATACATCTAAATAATGCTTAGCAATAAGCAAATAAGCATTTTCTTCACATGTGCAGATGTCTCCACAATTTGCAGGGAGGATGATCCTGGAAGAAATGAGGCAAAGAAAGGACAGCAGTCAAGCATCACAATGGGATTAACAGGGAGGAAGGGAATAGTCAATCACCTGTATGTCCTGTAAGAAACAGATGAAACTGAAAGTTGGCTGAGACATCCACCCTTACCCATGTGTACTGAACTCTCTTGTATAACTCTGTTACTTATCAATAGGTACAGATAGAAAAAAACTTATCACAAGAAGTAGTAGTCAAATTACATATTTTATTCTACAAGCAAATATAAATGCTGCCGTATGTAAGCTTACCTGGAAGCTGCTATCTGGGACACATTTGTCCTTTCAGCCACATCAGCACCGACATCAAGCACACAGTGTGCAGTCTCCAGTGAGCCGTCAGGATCTCAGACAGTGGACAGGAACTCCTCATTTGGTGTCAGTGGTGGATCAGTAGTAGGGCTACCCCCTGTATCCAGCTGTTCTTGGACAACTGCAGTTGCTCTCCTCTGGGCTAATGAAATCATATCAGTGGCCCGATGCTCCATCAGGACACAAAGGAGAGTTGTGGAGGAGTCAAAAGTATTTGCTATACTCCTCATAAAGTGCTACAGCTGTAGGCTGCTGCAGGAGGACTATATTGGGTCACAGTGTAAGGTTGAGGCTTGGGACAGTCTAGTCAAGGCTGTCTCCAGTGTGGCTGGCATACCACACACTGGGGAGTCATGCAGGCACCATTATAATGATGTGAAACAGTGCAAGCAGGCACAACTCAACCAGAGGCTGGATCAGTTTAGAACTGACATCCCTTAGCTATGTAAGTATACAGATAAAGCAACTTTAAATGTTATGGAAAGCCGTAGATAGCCAAGAATGGTATGCATAATGCTTTCATGTCTCTTTTTCTCTGCTTTACTTTACAGCTGCTCAGGAAATTTCAGTGAACAGGGAGATGCATGGTGAATTATTAACAAGACTCAGAGATACGGGTATGTATGCACACAAATTAACATGATTGTATTAAAATTATTGCTCTTCTATGCATTACTAGCAACTTAAGCATGCAGATTTTAGCTGTAAAAAAGCAAGCATGCATACATTCTTCTGTAGCTCTTTGTAATTGTATTAGGCAAGTGTAATACTGTTTTCAGATTTTGTGGGCTCAATTCCAATAAGTAACAAATATATTCAGATTACAAAAATATAATTTTTCTTTTATTTTAATTCCAGCAAGATTGGCTTTAATGCCATGTTGTTAACTTAATCTGCACTATATTTAAAAGCATATATGTTATATCTGCATATTGTAAGGATTATTTGTTACAATTCACAATACTATTTTGACTTGGAAAAGCTGTATAGCTAATATAATAATAAAAGTATGTTTATTGTAATAAAGCATTTTAATGTGACAATGGTTCTAATAATCTATTTTTTGTCTCACCCTGTCCCTTATTTGTCTCTCTCTCTTTTTATATATAAATGGGAACACACCATTATGTTGACAACAAACAAAATACTTTTCAGCACAGGGAGGTAGGCCAACCACTATGGCTCAGCCTGCCAACTCTCCACCGGCTGCTGCACCAACACCCAGCACCTCTGGGATGCAATCTGGCAGTACTACCTCCGCAGCCTCTGCACTACCTGGCCCATCCATATCAGGTAGCATTGTCCTAGCTGCTGGTGAATTGGCACCCTCCAGAGTACTGGTGGAGGTGGGGATTACAGGGATGGTGCATGATATAATAGAAACTGCCAATGGTGGCCGCCTCAGCCATCTGAACCGGTTTCATCTTAGAATGCAAAAAAGGCCCTCATGTCAATCAATCTTACAGGGAACCAAGGAAATGGACATTGATGACAATTCTGAGGGTGAGCACTAGATTCTCACTGTTCCCATGCTTGACAGGCATGTGCCTCTGATGTCCCCCACCTATCCCCAATCATGGTGTCTCCATTTCCATCCCTGTGTCTGTCTTGTTTGTCATGTTTGTCTGCACCTGTTTCATCACCTCCCATACCTACTAGATCCTGACATTCCTATGTCCCTTCCCCAACATTCCTATGTCCCTTTCTCTTTTTGAAATGCAAGACAAAAAAGGGTACCTGTCCCAAAAAAAATATCTGCCCCATACATAGCTCTCCACTTTGCATATGTGTCTTCTCAACACACTAGATTTGGTCTAACTGGCTATACAACATGATTGCGTTGTTGTCACCCATCTGTGCTGTGGTGCCAGCTCAAATTCATCCAATTTTCTATACATGTTCACATTACACTGTTAAAGAAGTGGATAGCTATGATTCTTTTGGAACTCATTCCTGCAAATTCCTTTATTGCTTCTCCTTTGTTCTTCCCCCTGCTTGTCCTCCATTTCACCACTTTCCCACCTATCCCATTTTCAAACCGTTAATCTGGTAAAATAAATAATAAGACACACCACACACATGGCCAAAAATGGTCCATAATAAATCCTTAACATTTTGTCCTCTGCATTTGCATGGAGTTTAGCATTGTCCACCAATGCCAATCAGCAGTGAATTGCTGTATATATCCTATGTCAAAACCTAGTGAGTTTTTACAGTTGGCTGCACTAGTCTGGTTATCTCCATGCAATGCTACTTAAACATGCTGCGCTAAAGGAACACAGTGTTAAAGCAGAGTAAAGGCAGCACTTTCAAATATTTACTCTGACATTTACTTAAGACTGCTGAATATAACAAAATGCAAATTCCTATGTGGAGTGTTGACAAAAATCACTCAACCTAAGCACCTCACATCTCCATAGATCAAGTGTTAAAGGCCCTATTCACGGCAAAGAACACAGCTTCCATGGGACCTGATAGTATCCCAGGCTGCATTCTGCAACATCTCCAGCAATAACTAGCCTCACCATTGAGCACCCTATTCAGCCATAACCTAGGTACAGGCTTCATTCCAGCAGAGGGGGGCACTGCCATTGTCATCCCTTTGCACAAAAGTGGTGACACTACTGACCCTGGAATCTATCACCCCATTACCTTGACAAGTCTGATCTGTAAGGCCATGGAGTGTATTATTATAGACCTCATAAACAAGGACATAGGCTATCTCCAAGCACTTGACCCCACCCAGTTTGGATTCGTCAAGTACAGATCTTACCTGTTGAACCTGCTTGACTTTTTTGAGACTGTCACCAAGGCACTGGATGAGGGAAAGTCAGTACATGCAGCATACCTTGATTTGGCCAAAGCCTATGACACAACCCCCCACTTGAGCATCATCGAAAAGCTAACAAAACTTGGAGTAAATCCCTACCTCATCAAGTGGGTGGCCAACTGGCTCACTGATAGGACACACAAGGTCAAAACAGGTGCCACTACCTCTGATAGTAGACCTGTCACTAGTGGTGTCCTCCAGGGATCTGTCCTGGGACCCCTAATATTTGGTCTCTTCTTCTCAGAGGTCCAGGGGAAGACAAAAGATCTGTGGCTGACCAAGTTTGCAGACGACTGTAAGTTGGGTGCTGTCATTGACTCCCCAAATGATGTTCAAGAGGGTCTCAGAGCAACAAATGACTGATGCCAAAGTCATGGCCTTAAGTGAAATGCAAAGAAATGTATTATCATACCAAAAAATGGCCCCTACTGATTACCACATTAGCGGCAACCCCGTAAGCACACAACCTGTCATGAAAGACCTTTGTACTCAAGTTGACAACAATCTTACATTTGACCATCATGCAGTGGCAATGGTCAGAAAAGCCTTTTACTTGGTTCATCTCATAAGTAAAGGGATTGTATCCAGAAAAAAGGAGGTTATTACTTCTCTGTGCCCCATTTGGTGTGTACCTCTCCAAACACCTGCACCAACTGGAAAGGCCACAGAAATACCTCACAAAGAGAATCCATGGCCTCCAACACCTATCCTATGTGGACAGGCTCAAATTACTATCACTCTATTCTGTATCATTTAGATTGCTCAAAGGTGGTCTGTGTCTCACCTACAAGGCAATCTCAGACCCTGTTCTACTACACATGCTCCATATCCATAAGTCTAACTCTTCGAGTAGTACCCGATTGAAAGGCTTAAATCTAATATGTGACATTAACAAAGCCTGCTGGAGAGACAGGTTTCTCTCCCAGAGGTTGCCCCGTCTCTGCAATAGACTCCCCATACACGTCAAACAAAGTACATCACTGACCCTCTTCAAGCACAACCTTGATGAGTGGATGGGCAACCACAAATTTGCCACAGGGGTTCCACCTGTGTTCCTCATTGGCAGGGCTGCCAGGTGCTGATTGTGGTTTCTTTTTTGGGGATAAACTCTTGGCTAGGCTTGTAAGGGCACTAGAGCCATTAGCCTAGTAATCTTCTATGATCCTATGAACTGAATTTTTTTTTTTGAGAATAGCTTCAAAGGTTCAATTCCAGATGCATCTCTTATCATTTGTTAGTGTGATGATAGATGTTTATAATATATTTAATCACCTGCATATTAAAATTTGCCATAGTTATGATTTCTATTGGAGATATATTGATTACTACCCAAAAATGAATATCTGAAGTGACATCTGTCCCCACTGCTATCACATATTTATCTACCCTTGTTCTGCTTGTCATACACCTGTTGTCCCTCTCCTAAGCCTTTTCTACCCTTAGGTCACTCACTTCATGCTACACAGCATGTTAATAATGATAACATACCAAAAAATGACCATTAATATGCCATCATACAAAACACTGCTAGGCATATGTTTGTCTCTCCTTGTATTCACTCCAACTCCTCTGTATGTGTGTGCATCTATTAGGCTGGTGGATAGTATCTGCAGACTGACATGACTGTGCTGATGGATAATACCAAAGTGTTACTTTAACTCAATAGTTTATCAGTGCTCGGGTACTGTGGAATGTTTTAAAATCATCTGTAGGATTTTGTTTGTGACATGTTCAGGTGATGATGGATGAAATCTTCATCTAATGTGACACGGAAATGGTCCTTATTATGACAAAGCATACTGCACACACTTTTCAGAATATATGGCCACATACAAAGTTAGTATATCTGCTGAGTCACAATAATCATTTCAAAGATGTACCATCCCTTGTCATTTCTAGAAAGCTGTACACACAATTAAACTGTGATTTGCAGTGAGGTTCGTAAAGCAGCCAATAGCAGTACAACTGTGAAGAGGTAGGCATTACTGATAAAAAATAAGGAAGGCACATACCTTACTGTAGTCATTGTTTGTCACATTTGCAGTCATAAGCACATTCACTTAACTAATGCCATCCTGACACCATCTGTAAAAAGAGAATGACATGGATTTTGAATCCTGTCTCATCTGTGCTCTGAACAGGAGCTCACTGCTCTTACACCTGGTGCCATAGGGAAAGCAAAGCAACAGGTGTATTTTTTGAACTCCGTACTGTCCAGAGTGATAACAGATGCTCATTGCCGCTTAGCCTGTTTACGTAGACTGCAGTGAATTATTTGACATATTACTATTTTGTCCATTTAAGCAGAGGACTGCATTTGCTCGTCGCTTAACTGCGCAAACAGGGAGGGCAATATCAGGAGTTCTTAGGTTCATAGGTTCATAGGTGTGCACTTGACTAATGGCCCTGGAGCCTTTACAAGCCCAGCCCATAGGATTACCCTGGCATCATGCCACCCGACCAAGGTTCCCAGTGCCTCTGTCAAGCAGAGCCACTGGAGTGATCCCTGGGGTAAATTTTCTATTTCCTATCCACTCACCAAGATTTCTCTTAAAGAGGGCCAGTGAGGTATTCTGTTTGACACGTATGGGAAGTCTATTCCATTGCATGGGCAGTCTCTGGGTTATGAAATTGTCAATCCAGCATGTTCTTTTGATTGTGATAATGAGGTTGAGGTCTCTGGAGCATGTGGTGTGGCGGGAATGGGATTTCTTTAGCTGTAGCATTTCTAACAGAGCTGGGTCAGGCATTACTTTGTAAGTCAAGCAGAGATCGCTTCTAATACTAATGGTAATGCGATAAGCCACATAGAAGGACTTTCTGACCACAGTGGCAATGTGGTGGTCAAAAGAGATGTTGCTGTCAACCTGTGTTCCCAGATCTCTTATAACGCCTTCTGTGTTCAGTGGACTACCATCGATGTGGTGATTCATGAGAACTGAGATTTTCCCAAAGGAGATGACACATTTTTTTAGCACTGAGCTTAAGGCCATGGTTCTGACACCAGTCGCTGGTCTCAGTGAGGCCTTTCTGCAGGATGTCA